>NC_052157.1:57587488-57625438 GCF_902713615.1 Scyliorhinus canicula
GTTGGGGCAGAGGGTGGGGTAGGGTGGGGATAGAGGGGTGGGGTGGGGGTAGAGGGGTAGGATGGTGTGGGGGCAGAGGGTTGGGTTGGGGTGGAGGGTAGAGGGGTGGGGGTAGATGGGTGGGCTTTGGTGGGGATAGAGTGGTTGGGTGGGGTGGGGTGGGGGTAGAGGGGTGGGGTGGGTTGGGGTAGAGGGGAGTGGTGGGGTGGGGTGGGTTTAGTGGGGTGGGGTGGGGTGTGGTGGGGTAGAGGGGTGGGGTGGGGGGTGGTGGGATAGAGGGGTGGGGTTTGGGGTAGGGGTGGGGTGGAGGGTTGAGGGTGGGGTGGTGGTTGAGTGGTGGGGTGGGGTGGGGGTACAGCATAGAGGGGTGGGGTGTGGGGTAGTGGGGTAGAGGGGTGTGGTGTGGTGGGGGTACTGGGGTAAAGGGGTGTGGTCGGGTGGGGGGTAGAAGGGTTGGGTAGGATGAGGTGGGTTGGGGGGTAGAGGGGTGGGTAAGGGTGGGGGTAGAGGGGTGGGGTGGGGTAGAGGGGTGGGTTAGGTGGGGGTGGGGTGGGGGTTAGAGGGGTAGGGTGGGGGTAGAGGGGTGGGGTGGGGGGTAGAGGGGTGGGGTAGGGTGGGAGTAGAGGGGTGGGGTGGGGAGTAGAGGGGTGGGGTAGGGTGGGGGTAGAAGGGTGGGGTGGGGTGGTGGGTAGGGGGATGGGGTAGGGTGGGGTGGGGTGGGCGGTAGAGGGGTGGGGTAGGGTGGGGGTAGAGGAGTGGGGTGGGGGGTAGAGGGGTAGGGTGGTGTGGGGGCAGAGGTTTGGGTTGGGGTGGGGGGTAGAGGGGTGGGGGTAGAGGGGTGGGCTGGGGTGGGGGTAGAGGGGTTGGGTGGGGTGGGGTTGGGGGTAGAGGGGTGGGGTGCATTGGGGTGTGGGTAGAGGGGTGGGGTGGGTTGGGGTAGAGGGTGGGGTGGGTTGGGGCAGAGGGTGGGGTAGGGTGGGGGTAGAGGGGTAGGGTGGTGTGGGGGCAGAGGGTTGGGTTGGGGTGGAGGGTAGAGGGGTGGGGGTAGATGGGTGGGCTTTGGTGGGGATAGAGTGGTTGGGTGGGGTGGGGTGGGGGTAGAGGGGTGGGGTGGGTTGGGGTAGAGGGTGGGATGTGTTGGGGGTAGAGGGGTGGGGTGGGTTGGGGTAGAGGGTGGGGTAGGGTGGGGGTAGAGGGGTGGGGTGGGGGTAGAGGGGTAGGGTGGTGTGGGGGCAGAGGGTTGGGTTGGGGTGGAGGGTAGAGGGGTGGGGGTAGAGGGGTGGGCTGAGGTGGGGAAAGAGTGGTTGGGTGGGGTGGGGTGGGGGGTAGAGGGGTGGGGTGGGTTGGGGGTAGAGGGGTGGGGTGGGTTGGGGTAGAGGGTGGGGTGGGGTGGGGGTAGAGGGGTGGGGTGGGGGTAGAGGGGTAGGGTGGTGTGGGGGCAGAGGGTTGGGTTGGGGTGGAGGGTAGAGGGGTGGGGGTAGAGGGGTTGGGCTGGGGTGGGGGTAGAGGTGTTGGGTGGGGTGGAGTGGGGGATAGAGGCGTGGGGTGGGTTGGATTGAGGGTAGAGGGGTGGGGAGGGTTGGAAGTTGTGGGGTGGGTTGGGGTAGAGGGTGGGGTAGGTTGGGGGTAGAGGGGGAGGGGATCTGCGAGAGGTTCAAAGGCGTTGGGGGGTTGGGGAAGGTTAGAGGGGTGGGGTGGGTTGGGGTAGAGGGGGAGGGGATCTGGGAGAGGTTTAGAGGCGTTGGGGGGGTTGGGGAATGTTAGAGGGGTGGGGGGTTTGGGGACGGTTAGAGGGGTGGGGTGGTTTCGGGTGTTGGGGTAATGGGGGTGTAGAGGGGTGGGTTGGGGAAGGAGGGGTGGGGTGGGTTGGGGGGTAGAGGGGTTTGGGAAAGGTTCAAGGGATTGGGGCAGGTTGGTAGATGTTAGAAGGGTGGGGCGGGTTGAGGAGGAATGTTAGAGGGGTGGTTTGGGGGGGGTGAAGTTTGTGGGGTGGAACGGATGGATGCTGTTATGGGTGGAGGTCGCAGGGGTGGTTTGGAGGTGTGATGTCGGGACTGGGGAGGGTGGCAGGGCTGGGGTAGGGTGCCAGGGTTGGGGTAGGGTGGCAGGGTTGGGGTGGGGTGGTACGGTCGGTGTGGGGTTTGGGGTGGGGTGCGATGCTGGGACGGGGGTGGGGGTGGGGGTGGGGGGGCGGTTGCAGTGTCGGGGTGGGGTTTGGGGTGGGGTGGGGTGCTGGGACTGGGGGGGGGGGGGGTCTGGGGGGGGGGGGGGGGGTCGCAGGGTAGGGGTGGGTTGTCCAGTTTGGGATTTATGAGTCAGGAAGTGATTTTAAAAGTAAGATCTTTGAGATGGTTGTGTTGTGGGACTGAGGCCTCGGGTTCATTGAGGATGTATTTGCATGTGGGAGTTTGTGTTTTGATCGGCAGGTCACAGTGGTTTGGATGTGTGTGGGGTGGCGACATTGACCTGTACTGGACAGTGTTCAGAAAGGCCGAGAAGACCCGAACCCATCTCCCCCTCATGTCCCGAGTATCTTCACCTATGTTATACTTACATTCAACGTTGAAGTGCCAGAGGGAGGAGTTGCTGGGACCCAGCTCATTCTCTGCTCTGCAATAGTGCCAGCTTTCATTGTCATCCCGTGACACAACCCCCAGATTCAGGGACTTGCCACTTGCTACAAAGTCGGTCCGATTGACGTCCACGCGGAACCAGCTATAGTTGATGACCGGTGGGTTACTCTTGCTGAAGCAGGTGAGTGTGACGTTGTCTCCCTCTCGGATCTCATGCCGGGTTCCGCTGACCCTCACGGATGTCTCCTTGGGAGAGTCTGAAAGGAATTGAAGGAAAGTTCATGGAGAGGTTGCCCAGTGTTACAACCCAATTGACCCACTTCCCAAAGTGGAACTGTGCGCAGTGCTCTAAGTGTGGTCTAACCAAGGGATATGGAGACTGGAACTGTGCACAGTGCTCTAAGTGTGGTCTAACTAAGGGATATGGAGACTGGAACTGTGCACAGTGCTCTAAGTGTGGTCTAACTAAGGGATATGGAGACTGGAACTGTGCACAGTGCTCTAAGTGTGGTCTAACCAAGGGATATGGAGACTGGAACTGTGCACAGTGCTCTAAGTGTGGTCTAACCAAGGGATATGGAGACTGGAACTGTGCACAGTGCTCTAAGTGGGGTCTAACTAAGGGATATGGAGACTGGAACTGTGCACAGTGCTCCCAGTGTAGTCTAACCGAGGAATATGAAGATCGGAACTGCACAGTGCTCCCAGTGTGCTCCAGATGAGGGATATGGAGACCGGGTCTGTGTACAGTGCTCCCAGGGTGGTCTAACCTAGGGATTTGGAGACTGAGACTGTATAAATATTGACTCGAGGCATTATTGTCTCCCTCAGTTCCTCCTCCATATTCCCAATTCAGTCAGTGTGATTGAAGTGCTCACACTGGATGGTAATTTTTTCCGATGCTGTCTTGGTGCCATGCTTGTTCCAGGCTGTACAACGATACTCTCCCTCCTGGCGGTAGGTCAGATGAGGCAGCAGCAGCCACAGCTGGTTGGAGTTGACGGAGCTGTTCAGTCGCTCTCCATTTTGGATCCAGGTGAGATTGGCGGCTGGCTGGCTGTTCACAGAGCAGAGCAGGGCTGCCCGACTCCCCTCATGGCCTGACTCCAAGCCTCTGTCCTCGCGCAATATCAGCGGGCGCCTCGGTGGGTCTGAGAATGGAGAAGGTTACAGGTTACACCACGCAACATCTGAGATCTCTGCACCCCTTCCCGGATCCGGCCTCATTAACATTCCCAATTCCTGACTCTCTAACGGCCCGAAGCTCTGGAATTCCAACACAAAACCTTTCTGTCACTCCTTCCGCCTCTCTGGCTCCTGCTGCCCTCCTCGCCCGCTCCCTGGTCTCTCCCGGTGCGTGTTTCTCGGTGCCAGTTGACCGCTGGTGGTACCCTCTCTTCCTGCTGCTGTCAATGGGACTTCCCATTAAATCCACCCCACAATACTAGGAACCCCGCAGTGGGATGCTCCATCAGCAAGACCCTGAACAGCTGGAAGATTTGGCCTTCTCCTCTCTCTCTTTCTGTCCGTTTCCATCTTCTCCTTAAAATCTGACCTGTTGGACCAATATTTTGTCACCTCCCCCGATATCTCATTTTGCGATTCGCGCTCAAATTCTGACTGCATTCTGCTGCTGTAAAGTAACTTGGAGATGCTTTAATAATTGAATGGTGCTATATAAATGCAGGTGGTTGTTGATTCAACGACAGTGTTAGCTGTGAATCGGCGGTGTCCAAATATCTCACAAAAATGACCGTCGCCCAAGAGAAACATCTCAATTTCCCTGCCGCCCAATGAAAGCCTCTCGGTCCCTCGGCCGCCCAATCAAAACCTCCCTATTCCCCTGGTGAGGGATATGGGGAGAAGGTGGGTATTGGGTGAGGGATACGGGGAGAAGGTGGGTGGTGGGTGAGGGATAGAGGGAGAAGGTGGGCATTGGGTGATGGATACAGGGAGAAGGTGGGTATTGGGTGAGGGATATGGGGAGAAGGTGGGTGGTGGGTGAGGGATACGGGGGAAGGTGGGTGGATGGGTGAGGGATACGGGGAGAAGGTGGGCATTGGGTGATGGATACGGGGAGAAGGTGGGTGAGGAATACGGGAAGAAGGTGGGTAAATGGGTGCGGGATATGAGGAGAAGGTGGGTGATTGGTGAGGTATACAGGGTGAAGATGGGTGGATGGGTGAGGGATACGGGGAGAAGGTGGGTGGATGGGTGAGGGATACGGGGAGAAGGTGGGTGGGTGGGGGATGGTGGGATATGGGGAGAAGTTGGTTGGATGGTGGGATTGAGGGATACAGAGAGAAGGTGGATGTATGGGTGAGGGTTAGAGGAGAAGGTGGGTGGGGATTTGTGGGACACAAGGAGAAGGTGGGTGGGTGATTAAGGGATACTGAGATTATGATGGAAAGTTCACTGTTCGAGTCTATTTTTGTCTAATTGTTGTGACCTAACAACTATTGAAGTGATATCTCTTGGACGATTCTCTGAGATAGTGTCCCGATTTGTCTAAAGTGAAAGCCCCATCCAGAACCATGACAGGATTTCCTTACGCTCTATCTGTAAACGGATGGCCACTTTTGATGATGCACGTGACAATTTAACTTGACATCCGATTTGCTTGTCCTGGTGTCTGATGGTGGGAGTGAAGGTCAGGCCAATAGTAAACGCCCAGGTCGCGTTCCGTCTTTCAGTCTTCGTTTTGGGGGTTGAACGTTTAAAGTCCTTGGGGAGCAGCCAGCTCAATGTTGCTCGTGTCCCTTCGCAGTGACTGAGAAAGGTGCAAATCAGATTCACTGGCTTTCCTTCCAGCATCTCTTCCATGTGTGAGATGGTGGGTATCTCTCTGAAAGCTAATTGAAGAGCAAAGCATTCATTAGGGTTGAAATATCATCAGCTTGCTCCAGGTTTTCACTGTGACATTTGATCGGGGTCAGTACAAATCACGCAGCTCAATCCTAAATGGCCGACCCCCTGATCCTGAGGCTGTGACCACACGAGTCACTGCCTGCCATTCTGAAAAAGACTCATTTATTCCTACCCTGTTTCCTGTCTGCCAAGCTATTCTCAGTCAATGCCACTATATTACCCCATGTGCTTTAATTTTGCACACTGAAGTCTTATGTGGGCCTTTATCAAAAGCGTTCTGAAAATCCAAACATACTACATCCACTGGTTCTCCCTTACCTATTCTGCTACTTATGTGCTTAAAAGAACTCCAGTCGGTCTGTCAAATATTATTTCCCTTTCATAAATCCATGTTGACCTTATCTAATCCTGATATTTTTCAAGTGTCAAGTTATCACATCCTTTATAAAAGGCCCTAGCATTTTCCATAGTCCGAACCTGGATTTGTCAAGAGCCAACCTGTTAATAGACGTCTATCAGTTGTGAAGCACAGACCCGCAGAATGCCAAATGCAGACCCACACAATCAGAGCTCCAGACACACTCCAGGCAAGTACAGTCCTGTCACATTGTGGACATATCAACCACCGCCCTAGAGATGCCGACCCCCTCGAACACAATCCCCAGAGCCCATAGAATCCCTACAGTGCAGAAGGAGGCCATTCGGCCCTTTTGAGTTTGTACTGACCCCCCGAAATACCACTCTACATCGGTCCACAGCATGCCCCACCCCGGTCCCTCTAACCCCAGCGCATTGTTCAAGCAAATCCACCTAACCTGCACATCGCTGGACTGTGGGAGGAAACGGGGCACCCGGAGGAAACCCACGCAGACACGGGGAGAGCGTACAAACTCCACCCTGTCAGTCACCTGAAGCCCGAATCGAACACTAACCCCTGGCGCCATGAGGCGGCAGTGCAGATTGCCGCGTCATCGTGCCTCCCTACGGTTTTCGGGAAGATTTCCCAGTTTCTGCACGTGGAGACGGAGTGGAGGGCCACTTATGAGGCTACCTCCCCCGAAACGGCCTGGAGAGCGGACGAACACTGAGGAGGAATGTGTATGAGAGACGATCACTGACCCGACACTTGTAGGTGGACCAGTTTCTCATAGGTGAATTTAAACCGACCATCCAGCTCGATCTGGAACTGATAGTAAGCATGGTCAGAGGTGTGGAGGTCGTTGATGACAAGGGAACAGTCTTGTCTATCCAGGCCGCCGTCCATTCGATACCTGCTGGTGACCAGGTGAGTGCTGCTGCTGTTGTAAATTGCTTTGGGACTTCTTTGCTTTGAGGATACTTTGCGTTGTTTGAACCAGATTCCTACGAACTGTGTCGGATGCACATCATTAGGGAATTGGTATCGGCAGGGAATCACCACACACAATTCTTCTTGTCCTGTCAGATTTCTGGACAGATTTATATCCCAGCCTGTGCCACACGATCCTGGACCAAGACAGAAATATACACTGAGAAGGGACACAACGCCCCTATGGTTAGATTGACGTACACAGAGTTTACAGTACATAACTAGGCCATTCGGCCCATCCACTCCATGTCGGGGTTCATGTTCCACACCAGCCTCCTCTTAGTTCCTCCTTCATCACCTCCCCCCCCCCCCCCCCCCCCCCCCATCACCATATCCTTCTATTTATATTCTCCCCATTCTCCCGTGGGAGCAAGTCCCACATTCTCCCCACTCTCTGGGTAAAGGAAGTTTCTCCTGAATTCCCCATTGGATTTATTAGTGACTGTCGCATGTCGATGGTCCCGAGTTCTCGTCTCTCTCTGACACAAGTAGAGACATTTTCTCTATGTTGACCCAATCAAAACCCCTTTCAAAATTTTAAAGACGTCTATCGGGTCACCCCCTCAGCCTTCACTTTTCTTGAGCAAAGTGCCCCGCCTGTTCAGAGTTTCCTGAAGGTTATAACCTCTCAGTTCTGGGATCATCCAGTGTCTACATCGAACCTTTATGATATGGAGACTGGAACTGGGAACAGTGCTCCATGTGTGGTCTAACTAAGGGATATGGACACTGGAACTGTGCACAGTGCTCCCAGTGTGGCCTAATCAAGGGATATGGAGACCGGCACAGTGCACAGTGCTCCAAGTGTGGTCTCACTAAGGGCTGTGGAGACCGGAACTGTGTACCATGCTCCCAATGTGGTCTAACCAAGGGATATGGAGACCGGCACTGTGCACAGTGCTCCAAGTTTGGTCTCACTAAGGGCTGTGGAGACCGGAACTGTGCACTGTGCTCCCAATGTGGTCTAACCAAGGGATATGGAGACAGGAACTGTGGAAAGTGCTCCAATTGTGGTGTCATCAAGGGATATGGAAACCAAAACTGTGTACATAAATGATTGCATTGTGTCCAGCACCCCATCTACCAGCTTAAACGTTCGCTCCCTCCACCACCAATGCACATTGGCAGCCGTCTACAAGATGCACTGCAGCAACTCACCGAGGTTCCTTAGGCAGCACCTTCCAAACCCACAACTTCTATCATCTAGAAGGACAAGGGCAGCAGATATCTGGGCACGGCACCACCTGGAGGTTGCCCTCTCAGTCACTCACCATCCTGACTTCGAAATATATTTGCGTTCCTTCACTGTCGTTGGGTCAAGATCCTGGAACTCCCTCCCAAACAGCACAGTGGGTGTACCTACACCACATGTGACAGCAACGATTCAAGTAGGTGACCTCCGCCACATACCCAAGGGGCATTTAGGGATGGACAGTAAATGCTGGTCAGCCACGCCACATTGCTGGGATTGACATCGTGATTCAAGTAGGTGACCTCCGCCACATACCCAAGGGGCATTTTGGGATGGACAATAAATGCTGGTCTAGTCAGCCAATCCACATTGCAGGGATTGACATTGTGATACAAAACATGAGGAGGCTGTTCTGCTGATGGAGTTTCGTCAACTCTATCCAATTCATCCCCACTCCACCACTCCTCTCCCCCCCCCCCCCCCCCCCCCCAACGGCTTTTTCCCTTCATACCCCTGCAGATTTTCCCGATCCAATATTAACTTTGTTAACTTCCACCAGGTGTTGACAGTCCTGGGCGCTGGAGAACTGGTCAAAACCAACTCTCCCTGTGATCGAGGAAGCTGAATCTTGGTTTCGACGAAGAGTAGCGTTAAATCTACTCTTTGACTGCAGGCCAAGATGAGGGAAGGACTACTACTGTCTCAGCCTCAATGTGGTGGTTCTGAGTGGGCACGGGGTTGGTATCTCCCATACCCGTTTAGCACAGGTCTCCCATTAATTGATGGAATGTGACTGGAACACTCCCTGTGAAGCATATCAATGAGGTGCATGTCTCAATTTAGGGCCACGCATACAATTCAGGAAGATTGTGCAATCCAGAAAGAGGGTCGCGGAGGGAGATTTACCAGAACGTTGCCGAGTATCTGTAGTCTTCAGCTAATGCGGAAAAGACTAAGAAGCTGGGATCGTTCTCCTCGGAGCAGAGAAGTTTAATGGGATGATTGAATCGAGATGTTCAAAATCACGAGGGGTGGTGTTTGGATAGAGTCGATAAGGAGATTTTCCCAGCAGCAGGAGGCTCAGTAACCAGAGAGGACACAGAATGTAGAGAATCGGGAAAAGAAGCAGAGGTGGGGAGTTGAGGGATCATCATATTTGTCAGTGCAACAGAGAGGAGCAGAAAGGGACATGATTGGAAAAGCTTTCAAAGCCCACTGCAAAATAATTCCCCATCTCTGGAAACCACTTCCAGCCCCTACAACTCTCTCTAACTCTGTAACCTCCTCCAGCCCCTACAACTCTCCCTATCTCTGTAACCTCCTTGAGCCCCTACAACTCCCCTTATCTCTGTAATCTTCTCCAGCCCCTACAACTCTCCCTATCTCTGCAACTTCCTCAAATCCCTACTGCAACCTACTCCAGTCCTTACATCTCTCTCCAATTCCGGCCTCTTGAGCATCTCCTGATTCCCATCGCTCCACCATTGGTGCCATGCCTTCAGCTGCCTGGAGGCACAGAGCTCTGGAATTCCCTCCCTAAACCTCTCTCTTTCTCCCTCTCTCGCTCCCTCTCTTGCGTGCGCTTTCCCTCTTACGATCTCTCTCGCTCCTCTCTCACACTCCCACTCTCTTTTGTGCACTCTCTCCTACGCGCTCTCACTCTCCCTTTTGCTCTCACTCTCACTCTCTCTCTTTCGTACCCCTCTCTCACGCTTATCCTCTCGTTCTCTCCTCCTAAATCTACTCCTTAAACCCGATCACTTTGACCGAGCTATTGGTCACCTGACCCAAATATCTCCTGATGTGTGTCTGGGTCAATTACCTGACTGATTTATGCTCCTGTGGAGCATCATGGGATGCTGCATTAAGTGAAAGGTGCTACATAAATGCAAACAGTAGACAGAGTTTTTGCAGAAACTGCTTTGTGTCTCAGAGACGTTTTCAAAAGTGCGCAATGCTATGAGCCTCATTCTTACCTTCCAACATTACCAGAAAGAATATGATTATTTCAACTGGGAACATTGCTCTCTCAATAGAACCTCTTGGAGCGACTGAAAAGGAAATGAAAGCAGATGATGATGCAATGACATCTAATATAGAAACTGAACAACATCCTGAATAAAACTGATAGAGCGGAGAAAACTTTCAGAGATGAGCAAAGGGTAGAGACCATTGGAATATTTCACCCATCAAAAACTCACAGGGCAGGTACAGCACGGGGTTAGATACAGAGTATGCTCCCTCTACACTGTCCCCATCAAACACTCCCAGGACAGGTACAGCACGGGGATAGATGCAGAGTAAAGCTCCCTCTACACTGTCCCCATCAAACACTCTCAGGACAGGTACAGCACGGGGTTAGATACAGAGTAAAGCTCGTTCTTCACTGTCCCTGTCAACACACCCAGCACAGGTACTGCATGGGGATAGATGCAGAGTAAAGCTCCCTCTATACTGTCCACATCAAACACTCCCAGGAGAGGTACAGCACAGGGTTAGATACAGAGTAAAGCTCCCTCTACACTGTCCCCATCAAACACTCCCAGGACAGGTACAGCACGGGGTTAGATACAGAGTAAAGCTCCCTCTACACTGTCCACATCAAACGCTCCCAGAGCAGTACAGCACGGGGTTAGATACAGAGTAAAGCTCCCTCTACACTGTCCCCATCAAACACTCCCAGGACAGGTACAGCACAGGGTTAGATACAGAGTAAAGCTCCCTCTAAACTGTCCCCTTTAAACACTCCCAGGACAGGTGCAGCACAGGGTTAGATACAGAATAAAGCTTCCTCTATACTATCCTCATAAAACACTCCCAGAACAGGTACAGAACGGGGTTAGATACAGAGTAAAGCTCGTTCTTCACTGTCCCTGTCAACACTCCCAGCACAGGTACTGCATGGGGATAGATGCAGAGTTATGCTCCCTCTATACTGTCCACATCAAACGCTCCCAGGACATGTACAGACCAGGGTTAAATATAGAGTAAAGCTCCCTCTACACTATCCCCATCAAACACTCCCAGGACAGACACAGCACGGGGTTAGATACAGAGTAAACTCCGTCTACACTGTCCCCATCAAACACTCCCAGGACTGATGCAGCACGGAGTTGAGATACAGAGTAAAGCTCCCTCTACACTGTCCCCATCAAACACTCCCAGGAAAGGTACAGCACGGGGTTAGATACAGAGTAAAGCTCCCTCTACATTGCCCCATCAGACACTCCCAGGACAGATATGTAAATTCTGCCACTTAACACACAGTCCAGATCCTGCTGAGCCTGCTGCAGTGAAGTGAGTCGTCGTATTTAAAAGATGATGGAGAACGTCTGAATGTACTCGAGAAGCGACCGAGATCTCTGACCAGACTAGCAGCTGCTTCTGTGAGGCTGGTTGGGGAGGGGTGGGGGCAGTTGACTTTGCACGCACAGAGACAGGATGCTGAGCTCACTGCTGATGCTGCACATCACCCTCTGCAAGAAATGGTCTTGCATAAGTCCCTCTGAAAATGAAAAATGGAATTAGCTACAGGGAGGCCAGTTCATGGCGAGAGTCTGTTCCCATCCAGGCCACTAACGAGACTATTTCCTCACCGCCAGTCCCTTCCACAACTCACAAGAGGTCTCAAAGCCTTTCAAAGCCAATGAAGAGGTTTTTTTTAAGGGACGCCACTGATGTAATATAGGAAACTCACCAGAAATTTAAGCAAGGTCGCAGCAACAGCAATGTGGTAACTGACCCGGATGTCACTCTCGATCAGTACTGACCCACTGACAGTGCAGAAATCACTTAGTACTGACACACTCGCAGTGCAGCACTCCCTTAGTACTGACCCGCTGACAGTGCAGCACTCCCTCAGTACTGACCCTCTGACAGTGCAGCACTCCCTCAGTACTGACCCTCTGACAGTGCTGCACTCCCTCAGTACTGACCCTCTGACAGTGCAGCACTCCCTCAGTACTGACCCTCTGACAGTGCAGCACTCCCTCAGTACTGACCCTCTGACAGTGCAGCACTCCCTTGGCACTGACTCTCTGACAGTGCAGCACTCCCTCAGTACTGACCCCCCGGCAGTGCAGCACTCCCTCAGTACTGACCCTCTGACAGTGCAGAACTCCCTCAGTACTGACCCTCTGTCAGTGCAGCACTCCCTCAGTACCGACCCTCTGACAGTGCAGAACTCCCTCAGTACTGACCCTCTGACAGTGCAGCACTCCCTCAGTACTGACCCTCTGACAGTGCAGCACTCCCTCAGTACTGACCCTCTGACAGTGCAGAACTCCCTCAGTACTGACCCTCTGTCAGTGCAGCACTCCCTCAGTACCGACCCTCTGACAGTGCAGAACTCCCTCAGTACTGACCCTCTGACAGTGCAGCACTCCCTTAGTACTGACCCACTCTGACAGTGCAGCACTCCCTCAGTGCTGACCCTCTGACAGTGCAGCACTCCTTCAGGACTGACCCTCCGACAGTGCAGCACTCCCTCAGTACTGACCCTCCGACAGTGCAGCACTCCCTCAGTACTGACCCTCTGACAGTGCAGCACTCCCTCAGTACTGACCCTCTGACAGTGCAGCACTCCCTCAGTACTGATCCTCTGACAGTGCAGCACTCCCTCAGTACTGACCCTCTGACAGTGAAGCACTCCCTCAGTACTGACGCTTTGACAATGCAGCACTCCCTCAGTACTGACCCTCTGACAGTGCAGCACTCCCTCAATACCGACCCCCCGGCAGTGCAGCACATTCTCAGTACTGACCCTCTGACAGTGCAGCACTCCCTCAATACCGACCCTCCGACAGTGCAGCACTCCCTCAGTACTGACCCTTTGACAGTGCAGCACTCCCTCAGTACTGACCCTCTGACAGTGCAGCACTCCCTCAGTACTGACCCTCTGATAGTGCAGCACTCCCTCAGTACTGACCCTCTGACAGTGCAGCACTCCCTCAGTACTGACACTCTCGCAGTGCAGCACTCTCTCAGTACTGACCGTCTGACAGTGTAGCACTCCCTTAGTACTGACCCACTCTGACAGTGCAGCACTCCCTCAGTACTGACCCTCTGACAGTGCAGCACTCCCTCAGTACTGACCCTCTGACAGTGCAGCACTCCCTCAGTACTGATCCTCTGACAGTGCAGCACTCCCTCAGTACTGACCCTTTGACAGTGCAGCACTCCCTCAGTACTGACCCTCTGACAGAGCAGAACTCCCTCAGTACTGACCCTCTGATAGTGCAGCACTCCCTCAGTACTGACCCTCTGACAGTGCAGCACTCCCTCAGTACTGACACTCTCGCAGTGCAGCACTCCCTCAGTACTGACCCTCTGACAGTGCAGCACTCTCTCAGTACTGACCGTCTGACAGTGTAGCACTCCCTTAGTACTGACCCACTCTGACAGTGCAGCACTCCCTTGGCACTGACCCTCCGACAGTGCAGCACTCCCTCAGTACTGACCCTCTGACAGTGCAGCACTCCCTCAGTACTGACCCTCTGACAGTGCAGCACTCCCTCAGTACTGATCCTCTGACAGTGCAGCACTCCCTCAGTACTGACCCTCTGACAGTGAAGCACTCCCTCAGTACTGACGCTTTGACAATGCAGCACTCCTTCAGTACTGATCCTCTGACAGTGCAGCACTCCCTCAATACCGACCCCCCGGCAGTGCAGCACATTCTCAGTACTGACCCTCTGACAGTGCAGCACTCTCTCAATACCGACCCTCCGACAGTGCAGCACTCCCTCAGTACTGACCCTCTGACAGTGCAGCACTCCCTCAGTACTGATCCTCTGACAGTGCAGCACTCCCTCAGTACTGACCCTCTGACAGTGAAGCACTCCCTCAGTACTGACCCTTTGACAATGCAGCACTCCCTCCGTACTGACCCTCTGACAGTGCAGCACTCCCTCAATATCGACCCCCCGGCAGTGCAGCACTTTCTCAGTACTGACCCTCTGACAGTGCAGCACTCCCTCAATACCGACCCTCCGACGGTGCAGCGCTCCCTCAGTGCTGACTCTCTGACAGTGCAGCACTCCCTTTGTACTGACCCACTCTGACAGTGCAGCACTCCCTTGGCACTGACTCTCTGACAGTGCAGCACTCCCTGAGTACTGACCCTCTGACAGTGCAGCACTCCTTCAGTACTGACCCTCCGACAGTGCAGCACTCCCTCAGTACTGACCCTCCGACAGTGCAGCACTCCCTCAGTACTGACCCTCTGACAGTGCAGCACTCCCTCAGTACTGACCGTCTGACAGTGCAGCACTCCCTCAGTACTGATCCTCTGACAGTGCAGCACTCCCTCAGTACTGACCCTCTGACAGTGAAGCACTCCCTCAGTACTGACGCTTTGACAATGCAGCACTCCCTCAGTACTGACCCTCTGACAGTGCAGCACTCCCTCAATACCGACCCCCCCGGAAGTGCAGCACAATCTCAGTACTGACCCTCTGACAGTGCAGCACTCCCTCAATACCGACCCTCCGACAGTGCAGCACTCCCTCAGTACTGACCCTTTGACAGTGCAGCACTCCCTCAGTACTGACCCTCTGACAGTGCAGCACTCCCTCAGTACTGACCCTCTGATAGTGCAGCACTCCCTCAGTACTGACCCTCTGACAGTGCAGCACTCCCTCAGTGCTGACACTCTCGCAGTGCAGCACTCTCTCAGTACTGACCGTCTGACAGTGTAGCACTCCCTTAGTACTGACCCACTCTGACAGTGCAGCACTCCCTCAGTACTGACCCTCTGACAGTGCAGCACTCCCTCACTGCTGACCCTCTGACAGTACAGCACTCCCTCAGTGCTGACCCTCTGACAGTGCAGCACTCCCTCAGTGCTGACCCTCTGACAGTGCAGCACTCCTTCAGTACTGACCCTCCGACAGTGCAGCACTCCCTCAGTACTGACCCTCTGACAGTGCAGCACTCCCTCAGTACTGACCCTCTGACAGTGCAGCACTCCCTCAGTACTGACCCTCTGACAGTGCAGCACTCCCTCAGTACTGACCCTCTGACAGTGCAGCACTCCCTCAGTACTGACCCTCTGACAGTGAAGCACTCCCTCAGTACTGACGCTTTGACAATGCAGCACTCCCTCAGTACTGACCCTCTGACAGTGCAGCACTCCCTCAGTACTGACCCTCTGACAGTGCTGCACTCCCTCAGTACTGACCCTCTGACAGTGCAGCACTCCCTCAGTACTGACCCTCTGACAGTGCAGAACTCCCTCAGTACTGACCCTCTGTCAGTGCAGCACTCCCTCAGTACCGACCCTCTGACAGTGCAGAACACCCTCAGTACTGACCCTCTGACAGTGCAGCACTCCCTCAGTACTGACCCTCTGACAGTGCAGCACTCCCTCAGTACTGACCCTCTGACAGTGCAGCACTCCCTCAGTACTGACCCTCTGACAGTGCAGCACTCCCTCAGTACTGACCCTCTGACAGTGCAGCACTCTCTCAGTACTGACCCTCTGACAGTGCAGCACTCCCTGAGTACTGACCCTCTGACAGTGCAGCACTCCCTCAGTGCTGACCCTCTGTCAGTGCAGCACTCCTTCAGTACTGACCCTCCGACAGTGCAGCACTCCCTCAGTACTGACCCTCTGACAGTGCAGCACTCCCTCAGTACTGATCCTTTGACAGTGCAGCACTCCCTCAGTACTGACCCTCTGACAGTGAAGCACTCCCTCAGTACTGACGCTTTGACAATGCAGCACTCCCTCAGTACTGATCCTCTGACAGTGCAGCACTCCCTCAATACCGACCCCCCGGCAGTGCAGTACATTCTCAGTACTGACTCTCTGACAGTGCAGCACTCCCTCAGTAATGACCCTTTGACAATGCAGCACTCCCTCCGTACTGACCCTCTGACAGTGCAGCACTCCCTCAATACCGACCCCCCGGCAGTGCAGCACTTTCTCAGTACTGACCCTCTGACAGTGCAGCACTCCCTCAATACCGACCCTCCGACGGTGCAGCGCTCCCTCAGTGCTGACTCTCTGACAGTGCAGCACTCCCTCAGTACTGACCCTCTGACAGTGCAGCACTCCCTCAGTACCGGCCCTCTGATAGTGCAGCGCTCCCTCAGTACTGACTGGCACAAAATAAATGCATTACTGTAATGCAACAAGGTTATTGGGTATGAGCTTTTCTACGTTATAGAGAGCTGGTGAGAAGCAGAACAAAGGTGGGAACGGAATATTGATGGGAATGTGACTTTTTGTGAGATGAAAAGGGTGGTGGGGCAGCTTTGTTAATCTGTGATGGAATAAGTTCGAATGCAAGAAATTATCCATATTCTACATGTATGTTGCTGTTGTGATATTTCTTGGTCTCTTTATTCACATGATAGTCCTGAACATCACCTGGCCCCTTCACGGTCTTTCGCCTTAGTCTCCTTCAAGCCCTTGTACATTTCAGATCCCTATAATAAATCTCACTTGATAATTGTGGTCAACCCATGTTCTTCTGCATTGCATCCCTTTATACTGCAACTTAAATCCACAATAATCTTAGATCGGAAGATGTAGAATCCATCTTGGTGGAGTGAAGAGGGGAAGAAGACACTGGTGGCATTATTATACGGCACAGGAACAGGCCCTTCGGCCATCCAACAGTGGAGGCCCCCAAACAGTAGCCATACTGGATGGAGAATAAATCAGGAAATACTGAGAGCTTGTAAAAAAGGCAGTACATTAATCAAGGAGGACTTTTAATCGTCATGTAGTAATAATAATAATCTTTATTTGTCTCACAAGTAGGCTTACATTGACACCGCAATTAAGTTACTATGAAAATCCCCCAGTCGCCACACTCCGGTGCCTGTTCTGGTCCACAGAGGGAGAATTCAGAATGCCCAATTCACCGAATAGCACGTCTTTCGGGACTTGTGGGAGCAAACTGGAGCACCCGGAGGAAACCCAGGTAGACACCGGGTGAACATGCAGACCCCGCACAGACAGTGACCCAAGCGGGAATTGAACCCAAGACCCTGGCACTGTGAAGCAACAGTGCTAAGCACTGTGCTACCATGCCACCCCGTAGATTGGGAAAATCAAATTGGCTGAGGTAACCAAGAGAGAGAATTAAGTTTCCAAGAACAAGGTGTCATGGATTTGATGACCGATCAGGCTATTTTGGATCTGCTAATGTGCAGCAAGGCAGGTTTAGTGAACCATCTCAGAGTAAAAGATATCTGCGGAAACAGTTACCATAACATAGTAGAATTTAGCATTCAACCTGCAAGTAAGAAACTTGGGTCAGAAACAAATCTGCTTCATGTGAATAAGGGTAATTACAGAAGAGTGAGGGCAGAGTTGGCTGGGGTGGATGGGGAAGGACTTTAGCCGGGACGGCGGTTGATCAGCAATGGCAGACGTTCCTGAAAATAGTTAATGGGTGGAATTCTGGTGCGGCGTGCCCTGGCCGGAAGCAGGATTCTCTGTCCCGTCAGCTGGCCTATGGGGTTTCCTAGGCTTGGGTGCACTGCTGGTGCAACGGAGAATCCCACCAGCGGAGAATCCAGCCCCACTACTCAGGACAAAGATATTCCCAGTTAAGAAGGAAGATTCTGGGAAGGGGATGAATCAACCATGGCTAACCAAGGAAGTGAAGGACAATATTAAACTGAGAGAAAAAAACATATAATTTGGCAAAGAGTAGTGGCAAGCCAGGGAACTGGGAACATTTTGCAAACCACCAAAAGATGCCCCAAAAGAAAATAGAGGGAAAAGATAAACTGAGGGTAAATGTGGTAGTTAGCCCCTTTAAGGGGCAAAACCCAGGATGATCATGTGACCCAATCGTCTAAGGCAGGCTGGAATGCCTGGGGTGGGCTGAGTGGGGGTTCCCGTTCAAGTTGGGAATTTGGAGTGTTGGAACACAACAGCTTTCCAGCGCTGTGTACATTCTTACTTAAATAAATCGTTCATTTGTTCATCATGGTGGCTAGCACAGGTGGCTAGCACTGTGGCTTCACAGCGCCAGGGTCCCAGGTTCGATTCTCCGCTGGGTCACGTTCTCCCCGTGTCTGCGTGGGTTTCCTCCGGGTGCTTCCGTTTCCTCCCACGGTCCAAAGACGTGCAGGTTAGGTGGATTGGCCATGCTAAATTGCCCTTAGTGTCCACAAAAGGTTCGGAGGGGTTATTGGGTTACGGGGATAGGGTGGAAGTGAGGGCTTAAGTGGGTTGGTGCAGACACGATGGGCCGAATGGCCTCCTTCTGCACTGTATGTTCTCTGTTCTGTGTTCTATCCATCCAGTGCCTCCCCCCACCTGCCAGGAAATGCCAGTAATCTAGAGAGTCATGTGAAAACAGACAGTAAGCTTCTTCAAATATATAAAAGGGAAGGGGAAGCCAAAATGAATCAGGGCCCCTGACCGAATGAGACTGAGGAAATAATAATGAGGAACCGGAAAACGGCAGAGGAGTTAAATGAATACTTTGCATCAGTTTCACGGTGGAAGACACTTATAATGTTCCAAAAATTCTAAGTAATCAAGGGGCAGAAAAAAGAGGGGTGGGGGGAAATAAATACAATGACTACCACGAGAGAAAAATATTGGGAATCTAACAGGGCTAAAGACTGATAAGTCAACTGGACCTGATGGGTTGCATCCTAAGATATTACAGGACGTGGTGGTCGAGATTGTGGGCACACTATCTTCCAAGAAACCCTTGATTCCTGATGTACGGTTGGATTGGATTGGATTTGTTAATTGTCACGTGTACCGAGCTACAGTGAAAAGTATTTTTCTGCGAGCAGCTCAACAGATCATTAAGTACATGAAAAGAAAGTAAAAGAAAATACATAATAGGGCAACACAAGGTACACAATGTAACTACATAAGCATTGGCATCGGATGAAGCATGCAGGGGTGTAGTGTTAATGAGGTCATTCCATAAGAGGGTCATTTAGGAGTCTGGTAACAGCGGGGAAGAAGCTGTTTTTGAGTCTGTTGGTGCGTGTTCTCAGACTTTTGTATCTCCTGCCCGATGGAAGAAGTTGGAAGAGTGAGAAAACCAGGTGGGAGGGGGCTTTGATTATGCTGCCCGCTTTCCCCCGGCAGCGGAAGGTGTAGATGGAGTCAATGGATGGGAGGCAGGTTTGTGTGATGGACTGGGCTGTGTTCATGACTCTCTGAAGTTTCTTGCCGTCCTGGGCTAAGCATTTGCCATACCAGGCTGTGATGCAGCCCGATAGGATGCTTTCTATGGTGCATCTGTAAATGTTGGTAGCAGTTAATATGGACATGCTGAATTTCCTTAGTTTCCTGAGGAAATATAGGCGCTGTTGTGCTTTCTTGGTGGTAGCATCGACGTGAGTGGACCAGGACAGATTTTTGGAGATGTGTAACCCTCGGAATTTGAAACTGCTAACCATCTCCACTTCGGCCCTGTTGATGCTGACAGGGATGTGTACAGTACTTTGTTTCCTGAGTCAATGACCAGCTCTTTAGTTTTGCTGGCATTGAGAGATAGATTGTTGTCGCTGCACCACTCCACTAGGTTCTCTATCTCCCTCCTGTATTCGGACTCGTCGTCATTAGAGATCCGGCCCACTATGGACATATCGTCAGCAAACTTGTAGATGGAGTTGGGACCAGATTTTGCCACGTAGTCGTGTGTGTACAGGGAGTAGACTACGGAGCTAAGTACGCAGCCTTGTGGGGCCCCCGTATTGAGGACTATTGTGGAGGAGGTGTTGTTGCAGGATATAACCAAGAGATTTATTAGGATACTTGACTAAACGCCCATGTCCCGATAGGTCACCATTCCCGACCTGCACGTAGGCTGGGGTTTTCATATTGTGGAACCTCCTCTGTTCAGGGTGAAGCTCTGCCCCGAATTACCAGGGAAGTCTACACTCTTTACGAGTTAATAGGAATCGGATTGTCCACACTCCCTTACTTCCAAGGGCATCATAACACCCTTATTTGCTATTTCTTTTATTTTTGCCGTTGCAGTCTTGATCCATATATGGTTTATAGAAATGCATCTTTAAGGCAGCCTATGCCTTTAATTCGTACAGAAGATATCTGCAGCAGGTGAGACCACTGTGTTGATCTGTGCTGGTTCAAACCGGAGTTGTGGACTGTCCAACTCCAATGACAGGGACTCAGTTTGATTGATTTGAGTGGCAGCCGATGAATTGGCCCAGAAGGTTGTGCCCTGCCCAATAACGGGTGGTGATTGGTGTGGTGATATGCATCACTGTAAATACACAAGGGGTTAATGTAGATACACTAGGACTGAGTAAACACTAGAGGAAGCATCAGAGACATCATGACACACAGACATTCAACCAATAGGTCAGTAAGATAGGACATGACCAATGAGCAGTCAAGATACCCAGAGGTGACACTACCGCAAGGGGGCTA
This sequence comes from Scyliorhinus canicula, assembly GCF_902713615.1. Classification (NCBI taxonomy): domain Eukaryota; kingdom Metazoa; phylum Chordata; class Chondrichthyes; order Carcharhiniformes; family Scyliorhinidae; genus Scyliorhinus; species Scyliorhinus canicula. The sequence continues at coordinate 57,607,858 of NC_052157.1, forward strand.
CCCATATAAAAGGACTAGGGCATATATGCTCTTTCTCTTTCCATAGGCAACACTCAGAGAGACAGGGGCAGATCAGAAGCATCACACCCACCGCATGGCTTAGAGCAGACTGGTTAGTTAGTTTGAGTTACTATAGCAAGATTAGCAGGAGAGTCGAACTTAAGTAGGAGAATTGATAACTGTTCAATAAATGTGTTAAACCTATCTCCAAGTCTGAACCTTCCTTTGTCAGAGTATACATCAAGGAAGCAGCTTATGTTACATGAAGAAGCATAACACAACATGGTTCCAGGAGTGCCCTGTTGAATCTCTATAGTTCAACTCAACAAATCCGTGACTACCAGCAACAGCACCCAGGCAAGATGTTCGAGATTCCGGTTCCACAGCAGCTCAGGTACCACGGCAATCTCAGTGCAAACTGGCGTGTGTTCAGGCAGAGATTTGACATTTACCTGGTAGCGTCCGACCTAGATGGCGTGGCGGAAGCAGAGAAAATAAAGCTTCTGCTCACTATTGGGGTGCAAGTGCAGCAGAAATCTTCAAGACCTTCAAGTACTCCAAAGGGCAAGACAAGAGAGACTTCCAGACAGTATTGGAAAAGTTTCAAAGATACCGCGAGGGAAACACAAGAGAGAACGGGAAAAGAGGCGCCAATACTCACCACGAGGTGAAGGTAGGCCTGCAAATGCAAAAAACGGCAGTTTTGATTGGTAGCCATCTTGAGAAAGGAGCTGCACATGCACAGTTGCCTAGAAGACGCGAACAGGCAAAACAGTATTTTGCGCAAGCACGAGAAGCTGCGCATGCGCGGTTGCAAAAAGAGCGCAAAGTAAAGGAAAAGCGATCTACACATGCGCGATCCATTCCTACGCTCTATGTCACAAGCGTCATGATGTCAGAGGCCCCGGACCATGCCCATTTAATGGGGAAATGTCCCAAAACAGTGAAAAAAAAGTTAAAATGGAAAACACAATTAGAACATAGAACATAGAACAGTACAGCACAGAACAGGCCCTTCGGCCCTTGAGGTTGTGCCGAGCAATGATCACCCTACTCAAACCCACGTATCCACCCTATACCCGTAACTCAACAACCCGCCCCCCCTTAACCTTACTTTTTAGGACACTACGGGCAATTTAGCATGGCCAATCCACCTAACCCGCACATCTTTGGACTGTGGGAGGAAACCGGAGCACCCGGAGGAAACCCATGCACACACGGGGAGGACGTGCAGACTCCGCACAGACAGTGACCCAGCCGGGAACTGAACCTGGGACCCTGGAGCTGTGAAGCATTTATGCTAACCATGCTAATTCTTTCACCTGGAACAACAGCACAATGCCTGAACTTCGACCAGTAGCTGAAAGTAACCTCCGCAGAACCCTGCAACAAGCAGTCAGCACCGTCCAAAGAAATGATTTAGTCCTTGAAGACTACGACTCAGACGTTGATTTCTTCTTTGGACATCGCGAGCACAGTAACAGCTCCGACGCAAAAAGTGACAACATGGTCCTTGAAGACTATGACTCGGAAGATGATTTCATCATTGGATGTGGCGACCTCAGTACCAAATCCGAACAGCAACGAGACGTGTTGTACAGTGAAGAATCCGACACAGACATGGACGGGTTCTTCGGATTTGAGGATCCTCAGCTCAGCATAGATGACATCCTAACCCAGAAGTACAGGATTCTGCTGCGGCCTGATGCCAAGAATCAGAGAGCGGTACAGGCCCACAGAGAGCGGCCTGACGCCAAGAGACAGAGAGCGGTACAAGCCCACAGAGAGCGGCCTGATACCAAGAGACAGAGAGAGGTCCAACCCACAGAGAGCGGCCTGACGCCAAGAGACAGAGAGAGGTCCAACCCACAGAGAGCGGCCTGACACCAAACCAGTGGTCCATGCACCACGAACAGTGCACCATGCACCACGAAGAATCCCTGACTCCACACAGATAGTGGTCCATGCGTCACAGAGTCCCCGACTCTGCACAGAAAGCGATGACAGACTCCACAGTGAGACAACTGCACGTCTCCACACAGAAAGTGATGAAAGACACCACAGCGAGACCAATGCACGATTCCACACAGGGAATTCTGCAAGACTCCACAGAGAGAGTGGTACAAGCCTCCACAGCGAGCTCGTTGACAGACTCCATGAAGGAAGCAACACAAGACTCCAGAGCGCAGTCCTTGCATGAACAAGACCATGATGGTCTAGCAGCCTTATCTGAGCAACCAGCAGCAGACAATGCAAGTCTGCCACGCTCAAGTGCACAGCAAGATGACTATGACAGTCTATCACGCTCACGTGAACAACAGAAAGACTATGACAGTCTTCCCAGATTATTTGAGCCACCAGAAGACTCTGACAGTCTACCCAGCTCATCTAACCGACAAGAAGACACTGAAGGTCTACCCACTGTATGTGCGACAAGTGACAAAGGCTTCACAATTCCCATACAAGACGTGCGACATCTCAGCGAGACTGACATACTTCAGGTAGTATGCACAGAGGCACTCAACAATCAAAATGAGGTTATTAGTGACTCCAGTGACACCATGTTAATTCAAACCTCATCCACTCGAGCCTCTCCACAAGAAAATGCATTCCTGAACGTTTTGACTCCGGACGGGGAGCATCAAGACACCCCAGATGATTCAAGTGACACCTCAGATGATTCAAGTGAACCTGAAATGACTCCAGACAGGGTGTGTCAAGAAACCAAATCTGATTCAGGTGAACCAGAAAGGACTCTAGACGGGGAGCATCGATGAACCAAAGATGATTCAAGTGCACCGGACATAACTCCAGACAGGGAGCACCGAGGAATCAGAGACGAAACACTCAATGAAACAGCAGATGCCACAAAGGACACTGACACAAGTAACTTTGTGAAAGACTCAAATTCTCCACCTGGTGTGGTCATTGAATGCAACAAACACAACAAAATATTCGAAAACAACAACAAAGACAACAACAAGAGGCGTACCAAAGGCACCAACTTCAACAACAAGCACAACAAAAATCGGATCATTGGACACTAAAATTCCCTTTGGAAACCCCAATGGCAAAAGGCAACAGGAAGTGGGAAATGACCGCGACGCCAAAGGGGGACAAAAGGGGGACACCCCAGACCCCTCGGCAGCGAAGACTCCGCGTGGGAGGTGACCTTGACCAGACCAGAGAAGAGAGGAACAGAATAAAGAAGGAAGGAAAGAATGAAGAGACTGCCAGGGAGAACCAACTTCGTGAAGACAGACCAGAGGAACACAGTGATCAGATCCAAAGCCTACCAAGCCATCTCTGCATGCAGGATACACTGATCTTGGGTACCTCTATTGTATTTTGTGGCCAATTTAAGAGTTAAATATGTTAAATAAATATTATTGAATTTGAACTTGTGTTTGTGGTTTGTTCTCCTCATTAATAAACACACCTCGGTAAACCTTTGAACTGCTCGAAAGTATCTAGGTTTTACAGATACAATATTTGGCACCCCAGATGGTCTTTCGATAAGAAGTGATAGGTTGCTCCGAAGTCGGACGCATCAACCCGTTTTTTCAAATACTCCGTCTGAACCTGAATTAAGAGGGCAAATGCCCCACCTGACACATGGTCTTAAGTGAGTGAAGGACTAATACAGATTTCGATCAGTAAAATTGGGGCACAAACTAGGTGTCTGGAACACGAGGGTTACAAACTGTATTTAGCATTAGGATAGCCAAGAGAATTGGGAATACTCTATAGGAGGGAATTTAGTGTAAACAGGACCCCCTACCCCAATCAGTTCCCAATGCCCCGCGGCAGACCCCACATTTCAAAATATGAATGACCAGTCATGGCGAGTGGGAGGAAGTCCTCCGTAGATATTTGAGTAGCAAATGGTCCAAATGGGTACAGTGGGGTGACACCCCGGCATCGGATCAGGGATCCGAAGCAGAAATGTTTGGGCCAGCTGAACTCTTAATGGGAAGGCGGCTGCGAACGAGGCTGAGTCTCCTTTTCCCAAATTTAACGGGGAAAGTGGAGAAACAACAGGAGGCCCAACACAGGGGGCATGATAATAGTCGGCAGCAGAGACATTTCCAGGTGGGGGCATCGTTTTGGGTCAAGAATTATGGGAATGGACCAACGTGAGTCAAAGGCACGGTAGAGTCCCAAACAGGGCCCATATCCTATGAGGTTTCAATAGGAGGTAAGATGCTGAAGAAACACCTGGACCAAATAAGGGCAGCGGAACCACACCTGGAGGCAGGCGAAGCAGGACCGCCTCAAGCTGGGATAGCCCAGACGGAAAGGATACCCACAACCCAGCCCCGAGCAATTTCTCCAGACCCCGTCATCCAGTCATCAGAGTCGGAGATGGACACACTCGACGAGGCCGCCGCGACACCTATCCCCGAGGAGGAGGAAGAACAACTTCCAAGGAGGTCGTCAAGGAAAAGACGGGAACCTGTAAGGTACACCTCACCCACTTCGGAGAACGACCCGGCGGACGACACAGAGGTGACAGACCCAGACATGAGGAGCAGGAAGAAGCTCAGAGGAATGCCAGCTGGCAGGAATTCCTCGGACCTTGGGTGTAATTAACTCCAATTGGCTTTATTGGTTGGCCAATTGGAGTATGAGCTCCCTCAATGATAGCTCATTGAGGGGGCCCATATAATCACCTGTGTAGGCTTTGTGAGCCAGTCTTTAGTTGACTGGACTGCTAGCAGCACTGTTTGTAGCTGCTCCTGTAATATCGTTATTGCAAATAAATATTGATGTGGTGACGGAACTCCTGCCTCCCGTGGATTACTACAGCGTTCAAAGAGGGCGTCCAAACTAAGTAAGGCGATTGTGACCGCAAGCTGCCTGCAACAATTGTGTGGAAGTGAGAGGAAGATAGTTAGAATTAAATGGGACAGAGAAGCTCAAATAACCCAATTAAAGGAGAATAAAGATGAACAATTAAACCACATGAAACAAGCGAGAGATACCCAGATCACACAATTACAGCAAGACATGATGGGAGCCACCACACGCATTCACCAATTAGAAGCCGACATAGCACAGAGGGAGGAGAGATACCGGCTCAACCATACAAAAATGAACCCGTATCAGGCTCAGTACAAGGCTAAGCAAAAGCGACAGCACACCATTCGTGACAAAGACAATGCGCGAGCACAATTGGAAGCATTAAAATTGAAATGCAGCAACCTGCAGGCTGCAGTAAAAGTCTTACATCAAGCAGGGAAAGAGGGGCAGGACGGTGGCACAGTGGTTAGCATTGCTGCCTACGGCGCTGAGGACCCGGGTTCGAATCACGGCTTTGGGTCACTGTCCGTGAGGAGTTTGCACATTCTCCCCGTGTCTGTGTGGGTTTCACCCCCACAACACAAAAGATGTGCAGGATAGGTGGATTGGTCATGCTAAATTGCCCCTTAATTAGAAAACATTATTGGGTACTCTAAATGAATTTTTAAAAAAGCAGGGAAAGAGAATAGTGCCTGCGGAACTGACCAGACCAAATGCCTGCGTGAGATAGAGAGACTGCAGTCCCAACTAACTATTAAAAGAGGGGTGATGTGTGCTTACACTACACATTCCGGGACAGCGACCCAGGGGTAGAATGGGAGGAATCAGAAGAGGCCGCTTGTACCTATGCAACCGCCAGCCCCACAACCGACTGGGGACCCCCACCTCTGCTTCAAGCATCGTAGCCCACCGCACCCCCTGAACTATCCTTGGAATGACCCCCATCCCCATGAATCCGGTCACTATCTGAAGACAGGACGGACAGAACCCTCATGTAACCTACATAACATCCTACACCATTACCCAACTCACCGACATCGCAAAATCTATCAGGGTGTTCGAATCCTCCGGAGACCCAAACGCTCATTTTAACAATGTCTCACAGTACCTGGTTGTAGATGGCCTGGATAAGACAGAGGAGGTCCAGTTAATATTATTGTATTTGAGCCTCGCGATCTGTTCTGCCCAACCCGCTCCCCAAAATGTAGCTGGGGGAACCCTTCCAGATATGAAGCAGCTGTGCTGCCCGCTCTCGGGTACAATAGGGAAAACCCGGTAAATGGTTTAAACAACTGCCGACAGAAACAAGGGAAACATCCGACGGCGATGCCGGCCGGCTCTGGAACCAGTTAACTGGGGTATTCGGAACATTTGGATCCTCACCCTGATAGCCCATTTCACAGGCAGCGGTCACAAAGTGAGAAATACAACCCTGAGGATAACACATCTCTCGAAATTTGACTATCCGCAAATTGACCCACGCTTGGGAAAGGGACGTCAAACTACTAAACACCCCGAAATCCACCAGACCAGGGAAGATGAATCCCATCTCCTGGCCCAGTCGGGTGAAATGAGGGAACGGGTAGAAACAGGGGACTCGTAAACCCTGAACACCCGCCCCCATATACCCGTCCCGATCATTGACACAGGGAACCATGGGCCTGAGTGGGCTACACTCCCAACCACCGAAACCGGGAATAGTACAGAGTCAACCCAGGGCATGCACTCCACAAGCACACTCAACAAGCACACCCACCCCCACCCCCACAAACACATCCACCCTCACAAGCACATTCACCCCGACAAGCACACCCATACACACCCCCACCCACACAAACACACCCACACATACCCCCACCCCCCCAAAACACTCCCACCCTCACTAGCACACTCATCCCAACAAACACACACCCCCACAAACATAGGGGCTGGTTTAGCACAGTGGGCTAAACAGCTGGTTTGTAATGCAGAACAAGGCCAGCAATGTGGGTTCAATTCCCGTACCAGCCTCCCCGAACAGGCGCCGGAATGTGGCGACTAGGGGCTTTTCACAGTAACTTCATTGAAGCCTACTTGTGACAATGAGCGATTATTATTATTATAATACTCATCCCCACAAACACACTCACCCCCACAAACACACTCAACCCACGGGGATAATTTAGTCCTTTTGAATTAATTTTTGGTCATGAGGTATGAAGACCACTTAAATTGATCAAGGAAAAATTGGTGAGTGAGAAATTGGAACTAACATTATTTGATTACATGTCAAATTTTAGGGAACGATTAAATAGAGCAAGTGAATTGGCTGGACAGCATTTAAAAGTTGCACAAAATGTGATGAAAAGGGTAGCGGACAAGAAATCCAAAGTTCGTAGTTTTGCCAGTGGAGATAAAGTTTTAGTGTTGTTACCAGTGGTAGGTGAACCTTTAAAAACAAGGTTTTGTGGACCTTATCAGATTGAAAGGAAATCAAATGAAGTGAATTATGTGGTAAAAGCACCAGATGGAAGGAAAACTCACCGAGTGTGTCATGTGAATATGCTTAAAAGGTACTTTGAAACGGAAGGAGAGAAAAAGGATGAAGTTTTAATGATTCTAACTCAAAGTGACAAACCAAATCCAGATGACTTGGAATTTGACATTCCTCAAATTAAATTGGAAAACGAGGATGTTCTTAAAAATTGGGATAAATTGTTGAGTAATCTTCCAGAGGAAAAACAAACTGACCTGAAAGAGTTATTGATATCACGTGGGCAAGTTTGTGGAGATAAATTGGGAAGTACTAAAATGACTATACATGATGTAGATGTGGGAAATGCTTTTCCAATTAAACAACGTCCATACAGACTTAACCTTTTAAAATTGGCACAGGTTAACAAAGAGGTTGAGTCTGCTTAAAAATGGCATAATTGAAGTGAGTTGCATCCAATGGAGCTCACCCATAGTGATGGTACCTAAACCAGATGGTACCCAACAGTTGTGTGTGGACTATAGAGAGGTGAATGCAGTTACAAGAACGGACTCTTATCCTATCCCACATTTGGAGGATTGCATTGAGAAAGTGGGACAATCAGCTTTTATTTCCAAACTGGATTTACTTAAAGGTTACTGGCAGGTACGTTTATCCAAAAGGGCAAAGGAGATTTCAGCTTCCGTGACTCCAGATGGTATATACCAATTCAAATTTATGCCATTTGGCATGAAAAACACCCCAGTCACATTTCAATGGTTAACTAACAAAGTTGTTTCAGGATTACCCAATGGTGCAGTATACATCGACAATCTGGTAATTTTCAGCCAGACATGGTTAGAACATTTAAAACATCTGATGGAGTTATTCGATCGACTTCAGGAGGCGGGTTTGGTGATAAACCTAGCCAAAAGTGAATTTGGAAAAGCCCAAGTCCTTGGCCATACAATCGGACAGGGTCAAATAGTCCCATGGGATGTGAAACCAAAAGTTATTGGGGAGTTTCCAATACCCTCGACACAACGGGAAATAATGCGATTTCTTGGCATGAGTGGATTCGATCGAACATTTGTGCCAAATGTTTGTAGCATAGTTGCTCGACTGACGGACTTGCTGAAGAAACATTGAAAATTTCAGTGGACAGTGGAGATTCAACAGGTATTTGACTGCCTGAAAGCTGTGATAACCACTGCATATGGTTGATGCCGGCCAACCGGGAATCCCCGGTCGAGAAGGCCACAGGTAAGTATGTCAATAGATCTCCACTATTGGAGAGGTGTGGGTATGACCGATGAGCCGGGAGCACAGGGTGTATTAGCCAATCACACCGGGGCGTTCGCCCACCACAAACATGATGTGGCCGACTGACAGGGGACGAAATCATAGAGCAGCCTGACCTAAATCCCCAAAGACAGTACGGCTTCCCTAAGCAAGCCAAAGGGGAAGTGGCCAAGGTAATCGGTAGTTTATGAACGCAGGGAGTTCTGTGTCCCATCGCCTCCACCAACAATTCCCCCATATGGCCAGCGAGAAAACCAGATGGTTCTTGCAGGCTCACCATTGACTACCGTGTACTAAACCAGACCACCCCAGTCACTGTCCCCACAGTGGGACCAGCCCCGGAGCCATGATGCGACGGGCCCCACATGCCAAATACTGCACAGTGATAAATATCAGTGACAGCTTCTGGTCAATCTTCCTGGAGCGCCACTGTCAGTATAAATTCACGTTCACATTCCAGGGGCAGCAGTACACCTGGACGTGTCTACCCCAAGGTTTCCACAACTCCCCCTCCATGGGCGGGACTCTCCCAACCGGAGTCTGAGTGCCGACACCGGAGTAAAAACCGGGGTGTTTTACTCCGGCCTCGGCGCTCGTTCCCAGACCCCATTCTGGAGCCTCTGTGGGGCTGGCAGGGACGTGGCACGACTTGCGGGGGGCGGGACCTCGGCGCGACGTCGGAGAGCCGGCGTGGCGTAAAAGACGTGCGCCTTGGGTCCTGCGCATGCGCTAGTTGGGCAGGCGTCAACTAGCGCACGCGCAGTGGCCGTCCTCCCCAGGCCGCCCCGCACAAAATGGCGCAGGGATATAACATTGCCAGCGGATAAAGGAGGCCCGGTGACAGAGAGCCCGGCCCGCTGATCGGTGGGCCCCGATTGGGGGCCAGACACCGTCGGAGGCCACCCCCAGAGAGGGAGCACCCTTTCCCCCACAGGCCCCCCCCCCACCGAGCGTTCCCGCAGAATTCCCGCCGATTTAACTGTAAGAATCTTTCACTGTCACAAGTCGACTTACATTTACACTGCAATGAAGTTACTGTGAAAATCCCCAAGTTGCCACATTCCGGCGCCTGTTAGGGTTCACTGAGGGAGAACTGCGAATGTCCAAATTACCCAACAGCATGGGCGCGATTCTCCCGAGTTACGAAAACTCGGGAAGCTGGCGTCAAAAACGGGCGCGTTTGACGCCAGCCTCCACCCCCCCCCGACCGGGAACCGATTCAGCTCCCCGGTCGGGGCTAGTATCGCGCGGCTGTGAACTCCGGCATCGCGGGCTTAACGAATTTCGTTAAGCTCGTTAGCCAGAGTTAGCGACGGCTGACGCGTCAGATGACGTCAGCCGCGCATGCGCGGATTGGACGACTCCAACCCGCGTATGCGCGGATGACGTCATCGCGCTTGTGCGTGAAACCTGCGCATGCGCGGGCCGTTATGCCCCGCAGAAGCCCCGCGGATGGATCCATCGGGGTGGCGGAGGGAGAAAGAGTGCGCGGGGTAAGTACCCGCTGCCCGCGATCGGTGCCCACCGATCGCGGGCCCATGGCACCCTTGGCACGGCCATGGTATGGCCGTTCCAATCGGTGCCATGGTTCCCGAGAACGGGACTTTACGGCCGTTTTTATGAACGGTCAGAGCAGGTGTGTTTTACGCTTGTAAAAACGGACGTAAAGGCCTTGGAAATCGGCCCATCGGCTAAGAGAGAATTGCTGCTCGCCGTAAAAAAATGGCGGGCAGCGATTCGTGTCGGGAGGCGGGTGTGGGGGGGGGGGGGGGGGAGAATAGCGGGAGGGCGTTGGACCAGCATGTCCGTAAAAATTTACGCCGCCCGCTATTCTCCGAATTTTCGTGAGAGCGGAGAATTGCGTCCCATGTCTTTTGGGACTTGGGGGAGGAAACCGGAGCACCCAGATGAAACCCACGCAGACACGGGGAGTACCTGCGGACTCCACACATGCACTGGCTCAAGCAGGTTTCGAACCTGGGACCAGCTTTTAGGCCGATTAAAAGTAGCCATTTTAAAACAAGCCACAGTCACTGCAGCACACAGCACCATGGGAATTTGAACTAGCCAAGTTCGAAAACACTAAAGGTCAGACAGGCTGCCAAGACATGTCTGGATCTGCCCCGTCAATTGGACATCAAGAAATAATGGATCCGATTGATACGCACCGATCTAGTGTTGCAAACCCAGGCCAAGCCAGACTCTCGGACGCCTAGGGTTCCCGGCGTCACCTTATTTGGTGAAGGTGTGCGTGCGAATAACGCCACTGGAGATGGCCACTTGGGGTGAGCCCAGGTGACCTGTCAATTGGGCATCAATTGGATCTTTGGACACTAAATCCCCTCTCGAAACCCCATTGGTGAATGCCACAGGAAGTTGGAAAAAGGTGCGAAGACAAAGTGGGATAAAAGTAGACACTCCGGACTCCTCGGTGGTGAAGACTCGGCATCGGAGGCGCACTTGAACAGACTAAAGAACAAAGAACAATAGAGCACAAGAACCGGCCCTTTGGCCCTCCGAGCCTGTACCGGTCATGATGCCACTCTTGGCCAGAGAAGAGAAAAGCAGACCAGACCAGACCAAAAAGGAAGGAAGAGACTGCCTGTGAGAACCACCTTCGTGAAGGTGGCCCAGAGGAATGCAGTGACCATATCCATAGCTACCAAGTCATCTTTACATGTAGTATACACTGATAAACATAAAAACATAAGAACTAGGAGCAGGAGTAGGCCATCTGGCCCCTCGGGCCTGCTCCGCCATTCAATGAGATTACGGCTGATCTTTTGTGGATTCAGCTCCACTTTCCGGCCCGAACACCATAACCCTTAATCCCTTTATTCTTCAAAAAACGATCTATCTTTACCTTAAAAACATTTAATGAGGGAGCCTCAACTGCTTCACTGGGAAGGAATTCCATAGATTCACAACCCTTTGGGTGAAGAAGTTCCTCCTAAACTCAGTCCTAAATCTACTTCCCCTTATTTTGAGGCTATGCCGCCTAGTTCTGCTTTCACCCGCCAGTGGAAACAACCTGCCCGCATCTATCTTATCTATTCCCTTCATAATTTTAAATGTTTCTATAAGATCCCCCCTCATCCTTCAAAATTCCAACGAGTACAGTCCCAGTCTACTTAACCTCTCCTCATAATCCAACCCCTTCATCTCTGGGATTAACCTCGTGAATCTCCTCTGCACACCCTCCAGTGCCAGTATGTCCTTTCTCAAGTAAGGAGACCAAAACTGAACACAATACTCCAGGTGTGGCCGCACTAACACCTTATACAATTGCAGTATAACCGCCCTAGTCTTAAACTCCATCCCTCTAGCAATGAAGGACAACATTCCATTTGCCTTCTTAATCACCTGTTGCACCTGTAAACCAACTTTTTGCGACTCATGCGCGAGCACACCCAGGTCTCTCTGCACAGCAGCATGCTTTAATATTTTATCATTTAAATAATAATCCCTTTTGCTGTTATTCCTACCAAATTGGATAACCTCACATTTGTCAACATTGTATTCCATCTGTCAGAAGCTAGTCCATTCACTTAACCTATCCAAATCCCTCTGCAGACACATTGCCCTTGGACACATTGCCCTTGGACACATTGCCCTTGGTCCCCAACTCCAAATCATCTATGTAAATTGTGAACAATTATGGGCCCAACACTGATCCCTGAGGGACACCACTAGCTACTGATTGCCAACCAGATAAACACCCATTAATCCCCACTCTTTGCTTTCCATTAATTAACCAATCCTCTATCCATGCTACTACTTTACCCTTAATGCCATGCATCTTTATCTGATGCAGCAACCTTTTGTGTGGCACCTTGTCAAAGGCTTTCTGGAAATCCAGATATACCACATCCATTGGCTCCCCATCATCTAGTGCACTAGTAATGTCCTCAAAAAATTCCATTAAATTAGTTAGGCACGACCTGCCCTTCATGAACCCATGCGGCATCTGCTCAATGGGACAATTTCCATCCAGATGCCTCGCTATTTATTCCTTGATGATAGATCTTGGGTACCTCTAGTATTATGTGGGTAATATAAGGGTTAATTGTGTGATTAAATATTGTTGAATTTGAACTTGTGTTTGTGGTTTGTTCTCATAAATAAAGACACCGCAAGTAAAACTTTGAGTAAGTGAACTGGTCAAAGATAGCTGAGGTTTTACAGAAACAACAACGTGAAGTAAAGTGTCTCTCCAGAAAGTATGCTCACTGTGAGTATTGCATTCCCTTTCTAAACTACAAGGACCTCAAATTATTGACTCGACAATGAAGACCATTACCAGCTGTAAACCAGCGTGCTGCGAGGAAAGTGTGCAAAAGAATCACTATTATTTTTAACCCCCCCCCCACTGTGTTTGCCTGTCTTGTGTGTGTAGAGGGCGGGACATTTAAAAGGGGTAGTGTGTATTTGCTTGTTGTTAACCAGTTGTATTTATTGTATATTGCATTGTAGTTCTTTTCATAAATAAACAGTAATTATGTTTGAGCCGAGAAACCTGGTGATTATTAGGCAGCCAAGGGGCAAAGACTTGGTTTTTTAAAATAAGAATTATTGGTTAATTCAATTGTGTTGTGACTCTGTGGTGAGTGGGACTGGAATTGAATTTATTCATTGGAGTTTATAAGAATGAGAGGTGACATTGTTGAGAGATACTGGATTCTCGGGGGATTGATAAACTCGATGGTGAGTGGTTGTTACCTCTTGTGGGAGTGTCTCGGAACAGAGGTCATAAACTCAGAGTAAGAGGATCGCCCATTCAAGACAGAGATGAGGAGGAATTTTGTCTCTCAGAAGGTTGTTAATCTGTGGATTTGTTACCGCAGAGACCTGTAGGGGCAGGGAGGGTAAGTATGTTCAAGCCTGAGATAGACATATTTTTAATTAGTGAGGTAATTGAGGGTTGGTGGATAAGTCAGGAAAGTGGAATTGAAGATTATTATCAGTCATGCTCCCATTCAATGACTGAAAAAGCTATATGGACCGAATGGCCTGCATCAGCTCCAATGTCTCAGGGTCAAACGGTCATATGACTCCCTGACAGTACAGCACTCCCTCAGTACTGACCCTCAGACAGTACAGCACTCCCTCAGTACTGACCCTCTGACAGTGCAGCACACCCTCAGTACTGACCCTCTGACAGTGCAGCACACCCTCAGTACTGACCCTTTGACAGTGCAGCACTCCCTCAGTACTGACCCTCTGACAGTGCAGCACTCCCTCAGTACTGACCCTCTGACAGTGCAGAACTCCCTCAGTACTGACCCTCTGACAGTGCAGCACTCCCTCAGTACTGACCCTCTGACAGTGCAGCACACCCTCAGTACTGACCCTTTGACAGTGCAGCACTCCCTCAGTACTGACGCTCTGACAGTGCGGCACTCCCTCAGTACTGACCCTCTGACAGTGCAGCACTTCCGCAGTACTGACCCTCTGACAGTGCAGCACACCCTCAGAACTGACCCTCTGACAGTGCAGCACTCCCTCAGTACTGACCAAATGACAGTGCAGCACTCCCTCAGAACTAAACCTCTGACAGTACAGCACTCCCTCAGTACTGACCTTCTGACAGTGCAGCACTCCCTCAGTACTAACTCTCTGACAGTGCAGCACTCCCTCAGAACTGACCCTCTGACAGTGCAGCACTCCCTCAGTACTGACCAAATGACAGTGCAGCACTCCCTCAGAACGAAACCTCTGACAGTACAGCACTCCCTTAGTACTGACCTTCTGACAGTGCAGCACTCCCTCAGTACTAACTCTCTGACAGTGCAGCGTTCCCTCAGTCGTGATCCTCTGAAAGTGCAGCACACGCTCATTACTGTCCCTCTGACAGTGCAGCAGTGTCTCAATATTGACCCTCTGACAATGCAGCGCTCCCGCAGTACTGATCCTCAGACACTGCGGCACTCCCTCAGTATTGACCCTCTGACTGTGCAGCACTCCCTCAGTACTGACCTTCTAACAATGCAGCATTCCCTCAGTACTGACCCTCCGAAAGAACAGCACTGCCTCAGTACTGACCCTCTGAGAGTGCAGGACTCCCTCAGTACTGACCCTCTGACAGTGCAGAACTCTCCCAGTACTGACCCTCTGACAGTGCAGCACTCCCTCAGTACTAACTCTCTGACAGTGCAGCGTTCCCTCAGTCGTGATCCTCTGAAAGTGCAGCACACGCTCATTACTGTCCCTCTGACAGTGCAGCAGTGTCTCAATATTGACCCTCTGACAATGCAGCGCTCCCGCAGTACTGATCCTCAGACACTGCGGCACTCCCTCAGTATTGACCCTCTGACTGTGCAGCACTCCCTCAGTACTGACCTTCTAACAATGCAGCATTCCCTCAGTACTGACCCTCCGAAAGTACAGCACTGCCTCAGTACTGACCCTCTGAGAGGGCAGTACTCCCTCAGTACTGACCCTCTGACAGTGCAGAACTCTCCCAGTACTGACCCTCTGACAGTGCAGCACTCCCTCAGTACTGACCCTCCGACAGTGCAGCACCCACTCAGTACTGACACTCTGACAGTGCAGCACTCTCTCAGTACTGACCCTCCGACAGTGCAGCACTCCATCAGCACTGACTCTCTGACAGCGTAGCACTCCCTCAGTACTGACCCTCCAACAGTGCAGCACTCCTTCAGTACTGACACTCCGACAGTGCAACACTCCTTCAGTGCTGACCCTCCGACAGTGCAGCACTACCTCAGTACTGACTCTCTGACAGTGCAGCACACCCTCAGTACTGACTCTGACAGTGCAGCACTCCCTCTTGACTGACCCTCTGACAGTGCAGCACACCATCAGTACTGACCCTTTCACAGTGCAGCACTCCCTCAGTACTGGCCCTCTGACAGTGCAGCATTCCCTCAGTACTGACCATCTGACAGTGCAGCACTCCCTCAGTACTGACCTTCTGACAGTGCAGCATTCCCTCTTTACTGACCCTCTGACAGTGCAGCACTCCCTCATTACTGACCATCTGACAGTGCAGCACTCCCTCAGTACTGACCCTTTGACAGTGCAGCACTCCCTCAGTACTGACCCTCTGACAGTGCAGCACTCCCTCAGTACTGACCCCCCGACAGTGCTGCACTCCCTCAGTACTGACCCTCTGACAGTGCTGCACTCCCTCAGTACTGACTCTCTGACAGTGCAGCACCCCTTCGGTACTGACCCTCTGACAGTGCAGCACTCCCTCTTTACTGATCCTCTGACAGTGCAGCACTCCCTCAGTACTGAACCTCTGACAGTGCAGCGTTCCCTCTGTTGCACGTTTTACTGTGGTTGTAAAACGCGTTTATTGGAGTGTATTAACACGCCTCCGTATTCGACGTGTGCTTAACACTACTAGGCTCTGTTCTATGTATTTATTCAGCTCTGGAGTCGCCAGGTGCCGTATAGACACCGTCACAAGTATTCCAAGGTCAAGTTCAAAGTAATAAAGACGATACACCGATTAGTAAGGTTCAAACGATCAATATTTATTATACAGTTATAAT
Source organism: Scyliorhinus canicula (assembly GCF_902713615.1). Taxonomy (NCBI): domain Eukaryota; kingdom Metazoa; phylum Chordata; class Chondrichthyes; order Carcharhiniformes; family Scyliorhinidae; genus Scyliorhinus; species Scyliorhinus canicula. The sequence goes on from NC_052157.1 coordinate 57,623,935, forward strand.
AAATACTCATGCACACACTAAGAGACTAAGCTATAACTAAACTTAAGTGATCAGAATACTTATCTAACAGGAACAGGCAAGGTCAGAGAACGAGGCCTTCGTCCTGGTCTTGTACTGCAGCCTTCAGCAAGCGTTCTGGTACTGGGGGTCTAGTGGGCTTGGATCGCGTAGCGAGCGTTGAACTTACGGTTTCGGCGGCTGGTGCTCAACGGCTGGAGTCAGGATGCAAGATGTCAGTCAGAGCCGGAGCACGGGTTTAACAGACCGGGCTATGTGGGGAATTTGCCTTTATACCCCTCTCTAATGTCCTTGCCCCCTTCTGGGCGGGCTCTACCTTTCGGTACCGATTGGCGCGTTCCCAAACGGTTACCTTCGAAATCTTCCAATGCGAGGGCCTTCCTCGGTGTTGGGGGGTGGTTTCGATATTCGTTACTTTGGTGCCATCCTGTCTGCGCAACCAATCAAGTGTTACATTGAGATGGAAATGTTGCCATTGTTCGTGCCTGGATCTGGGCTGCCTCATCAGAATGCTAAGCGCTTTGCCATTAACACCTTTGGCTTGGAGATCTTGCACCTGGCCAGAAACTGGTTTGCTGCTTGCAAAATGCTAATTAGTTGAGAGCAGACTGTCTGCTCTCACTAAACAGGCTTTTCCTTCTGTCTTCCATTTTACTTTGGCTCAGTGTCCATTTTGCGTGGCCAGCATGGCTACATTCCCTCCTTGTGATCCTCACAATCATAATATTGTGAAGGATCACCTATGTACGTTGCCTTCCTTGTGTTCTGACCTCTTGCCAGTTCCTGTTCTACTCTATCTTAGACTATGGGAAGAAGAAAAAATTTTAACTAACATCTCTACTTGACCCTATGTCAAAGGGACATGCATTACTACGACTGGGAACCTCTACCTATCACTATTAACCTTAACCTTAACTTAACATTTCATCACTCTAAAACCTTAACCATTCACACCACAACATCACACTTCCCAACTCGGCAGTCGAGTATGGAACAATATAATACATGGCTGAACTTTTTATTTACAGAGTGTTGTAATCAGTGAGGGGTTGAGGGGTTTGGTGGAATCCGAAGATGGGGATTGAACTCTATAGATGGGTGAGGTGCTGGAACGAGAGGCTCTCCTCTTCCATTTCCTCAACCTGAGGGTCTGTACTAGTATGATGAGGATCGCGATCACCAACAGTGATTCGATTATATAGGACATGGAGTACCACGTCATGAATTTAGTGCACCAGGTCTGAACCTCGCTGATCAGGGCTGAGCACTGGGGGTTTGCTGTAATTGAAACATTTACGGTGGGGGTTGTGGGGGAATCTTGTCTTGTTTCCACACATATACACATAACATTTAGAAACAATAGGTGGGCTTCCATCATTTTGCTGTTCTTCTTCTTTCTCTTCCTTCTTCCTCCGGTATTGACAATCCTGGCTTCGACCTCTGTCTCGTCCTTCGAAACTATGGGATCAAGCACAGTATCTGTCAA
>NC_052157.1:57625938-57652412 GCF_902713615.1 Scyliorhinus canicula
TACTGACCCTCCGAAAGTACAGCACTGCCTCAGTACTGACCCTCTGAGAGGGCAGTACTCCCTCAGTACTGACCCTCTGACAGTGCCGAACTCTCCCAGTACTGACCCTTTGACAGTGCAGCACCCACTCAGTACTGACACTCTGACAGTGCAGCACTCTCTCAGTACTGACCCTCCGACAGTGCAGCACTCCATCAGCACTGACTCTCTGACAGCGTAGCACTCCCTCAGTACTGACCCTCCAACAGTGCAGCACTCCTTCAGTACTGACACTCCGACAGTGCAACACTCCTTCAGTGCTGACCCTCCGACAGTGCAGCACTACCTCAGTACTGACTCTCTGACAGTGCAGCACACCCTCAGTACTGACCCTTTGACAGTGCAGCACTCCCTCAGTACTGACCCTCTGACAGTGCAGCATTCCCTCAGTACTGACCATCTGACAGTGCAGCACTCCCTCAGTACTGACCTTCTGACAGTGCAGCATTCCCTCTTTACTGACCCTCTGACAGTGCAGCACTCCCTCATTACTGACCATCTGACAGTGCAGCACTCCCTCAGTACTGACCCTTTGACAGTGCAGCACTCCCTCAGTACTGACCCTCTGACAGTGCAGCACTCCCTCAGTACTGACCCCCCGACAGTGCTGCACTCCCTCAGTACTGACCCTCTGACAGTGCTGCACTCCCTCAGTACTGACTCTCTGACAGTGCAGCACCCCTTCGGTACTGACCCTCTGACAGTGCAGCACTCCCTCTTTACTGATCCTCTGACAGTGCAGAACTCCCTCAGTACTGACCATCTGACAGTGCAGCACTCCCTCAGTACTGACTCTCTGACAGTGCAGCACACCTTCAGTACTGACCCTCTGACAGTGCAGGACTCCCTCTTTACTGACCCTCTGACAGTGCAGCACTCCCTCAATATTGACCCTCTGACAGTGCAGCACTCCTTCAGTACTGACCTTCTGAGAGTGCTGCACTCCCTCAGTGCTGACCCTCCGACAGTGTAGCACTCCCTCAGTACTGTCCCTCTGACAGTGCAACACTCGCTCAGTACTGAACCTCTGACAGTGCAGCTTTCCCCTCAGTACTGACCCTCTGACAGTGCAGCACTCCCTCATTACTGACAATCTGACAGTGCAGCACTCCCTCAGTACTGACCCTTTGACAGTGCAGCACTCCCTCAGTACTGACCCCCCGACAGTGCTGCACTCCCTCAGTACTGACCCTCTGACAGTGCTGCACTCCCTCAGTACTGACTCTCTGACAGTGCAGCACCCCTTCGGTACTGACCCTCTGACAGTGCAGCACTCCCTCTTTACTGATCCTCTGACAGTGCAGCACTCCCTCAGTACTGACCCTCTGACAGTGCAACACTCGCTCAGTACTGAACCTCTGACAGTGCAGCGTTCCCTCACTACTGACTCTCTGACAGTGCAGCGTTCCCTCTGTCGTGATCCTCTGAAAGTGCAGCACACGCTCATTACTGTCCCTCTGACAGTGCAGCAATGTCTCAATATTGACCCTCTGACAATGCAGCGCTCCCGCAGTACTGATCCTCAGACACTGCGGCACTCCCTCAGTATTGACCCTCTGACTGTGCAGCACTCCCTCAGTACTGACCTTCTAACAATGCAGCATTCGGTCAGTACTGACCCTCCGAAAGAACAGCACTGCCTCAGTACTGACCCTCTGAGAGTGCAGGACTCCCTCAGTACTGACCCTCTGACAGTGCAGAACTCTCCCAGTACTGACCCTCTGACAGTGCAGCACTCCCTCAGTCCTAACTCTCTGACAGTGCAGCGTTCCCTCAGTCGTGATCCTCTGAAAGTGCAGCACACGCTCATTACTGTCCCTCTGACAGTGCAGCAGTGTCTCAATATTGACCCTCTGACAATGCAGCGCTCCCGCAGTACTGATCCTCAGACACTGCGGCACTCCCTCAGTATTGACCCTCCGACAGTGCAGCACCCACTCAGTACTGACACTCTGACAGTGCAGCACTCTCTCAGTACTGACCCTCCGACAGTGCAGCACTCCATCAGCACTGACTCTCTGACAACGTAGCACTCCCTCAGTACTGACCCTCCAACAGTGCAGCACTCCTTCAGTACTGACACTCCGACAGTGCAACACTCCTTCAGTGCTGACCCTCCGACAGTGCAGCACTACCTCAGTACTGACTCTCTGACAGTGCAGCACACCCTCAGTACTGACTCTGACAGTGCAGCACTCCCTCTTGACTGACCCTCTGACAGTGCAGCACACCATCAGTACTGACCCTTTCACAGTGCAGCACTCCCTCAGTACTGACCCTCTGACAGTGCAGCATTCCCTCAGTACTGACCATCTGACAGTGCAGCACTCCCTCAGTACTGACCCTCTGACAATGCAGCATTCCCTCAGTACTGACCATCTGACAGTGCAGCACTCCCTCAGTACTGACCTTCTGACAGTGCAGCATTCCCTCTTTACTGACCCTCTGACAGTGCAGCACTCCCTCAGTACTGACCCTTTGACAGTGCAGCACTCCCTCAGTACTGACCCTTTGACAGTGCAGCACTCCCTCAGTACTGACCCCCCGACAGTGCTGCACTCCCTCAGTACTGACCCTCTGACAGTGCTGCACTCCCTCAGTACTGACTCTCTGACAGTGCAGCACCCCTTCGGTACTGACCCTCTGACAGTGCAGCACTCCCTCTTTACTGATCCTCTGACAGTGCAGCACTCCCTCAGTACTGACCCTCTGACAGTGCAACACTCGCTCAGTACTGAACCTCTGACAGTGCAGCGTTCCCTCACTACTGACTCTCTGACAGTGCAGCGTTCCCTCTGTCGTGATCCTCTGAAAGTGCAGCACACGCTCATTACTGTCCCTCTGACAGTGCAGCAGTGTCTCAATATTGACCCTCTGACAATGCAGCGCTCCCGCAGTACTGATCCTCAGACACTGCGGCACTCCCTCAGTATTGACCCTCTGACTGTGCAGCACTCCCTCAGTACTGACCTTCTAACAATGCAGCATTCGGTCAGTACTGACCCTCCGAAAGAACAGCACTGCCTCAGTACTGACCCTCTGAGAGTGCAGGACTCCCTCAGTACTGACCCTCTGACAGTGCAGAACTCTCCCAGTACTGACCCTCTGACAGTGCAGCACTCCCTCAGTCCTAACTCTCTGACAGTGCAGCGTTCCCTCAGTCGTGATCCTCTGAAAGTGCAGCACTCCCTCAGTACTGACCCTCTGACAGTGCCGAACTCTCCCAGTACTGACCCTCTGACAGTGCAGCACTCCCTCAGTACTGACCCTCTGACAGTGCAGTACTCCCTCAGTACTGACCCTCTGACAGTGCAGAACTCTCCCAGTACTGACCCTCTGACAGTGCAGCACTCCCTCAGTACTGACCCTCCGACAGTGCAGCACCCACTCAGTACTGACACTCTGACAGTGCAGCACTCTCTCAGTACTGACCCTCCGACAGTGCAGCACTCCATCAGCACTGACTCTCTGACAACGTAGCACTCCCTCAGTACTGACCCTCCAACAGTGCAGCACTCCTTCAGTACTGACACTCCGACAGTGCAACACTCCTTCAGTGCTGACCCTCCGACAGTGCAGCACTACCTCAGTACTGACTCTCTGACAGTGCAGCACACCCTCAGTACTGACTCTGACAGTGCAGCACTCCCTCTTGACTGACCCTCTGACAGTGCAGCACACCATCAGTACTGACCCTTTCACAGTGCAGCACTCCCTCAGTACTGACCCTCTGACAGTGCAGCATTCCCTCAGTACTGACCATCTGACAGTGCAGCACTCCCTCAGTACTGACCTTCTGACAGTGCAGCATTCCCTCTTTACTGACCCTCTGACAGTGCAGCACTCCCTCATTACTGACCATCTGACAGTGCAGCACTCCCTCAGTACTGACCCTTTGACAGTGCAGCTCTCCCTCAGTACTGACCCTCTGACAGTGCTGCACTCCCTCAGTACTGACTCTCTGACAGTGCAGCACCCCTTCGGTACTGACCCTCTGACAGTGCAGCACTCCCTCTTTACTGACCTTCTGACAGTGCAGCATTCCCTCTTTACTGACCCTCTGACAGTGCAGCACTCCCTCAGTACTGACCTTCTGACAGTGCAGCATTCCCTCTTTACTGACCCTCTGACAGTGCAGCACTCCCTCATTACTGACCATCTGACAGTGCAGCACTCCCTCAGTACTGACCCTTTGACAGTGCAGCTCTCCCTCAGTACTGACCCTCTGACAGTGCTGCACTCCCTCAGTACTGACTCTCTGACAGTGCAGCACCCCTTCGGTACTGACCCTCTGACAGTGCAGCACTCCCTCTTTACTGATCCTCTGACAGTGCAGAACTCCCTCAGTACTGACCATCTGACAGTGCAGCACTCCCTCAGTACTGACTCTCTGACAGTGCAGCACACCTTCAGTACTGACCCTCTGACAGTGCAGGACTCCCTCTTTACTGACCCTCTGACAGTGCAGCACTCCCTCAATATTGACCCTCTGACAGTGCAGCACTCCTTTAGTACTGACCTTCTGAGAGTGCTGCACTCCCTCAGTGCTGACCCTCCGACAGTGCAGCACTCCCTCAGTACTGTCCCTCTGACAGTGCAACACTCGCTCAGTACTGAACCTCTGACAGTGCAGCTTTCCCCTCAGTACTGACTCTCTGACAGTGCAGCACTCCCTCAGTACTGACCCTCTGACAGTGCAGCACACCCTCAGTACTGACCCTCTGACAGTGCAGCACTCCCTCTTTACTGACCCTCTGACAGTGCAGCACTCCCTCAGTATTGACCCTCTGACAGTGCAGCACTCCTTCAGTACTGACCTTCTGAGAGTGCTGCACTCCCTCAGTGCTGACCCTCCGACAGTGCAGATCTCCCTCAGTACTGACCCTCTGACAGTGCAGCACTACCTCAGTACCGACCCTCTGACAGTGCAATACTCGCTCAGTACTGAACCTCTGACAGTGCAGTGTTCCCTCAGTGCTGACTCTCTGACAGTGCAGCACACACTCAGTACTGACTCTGGCAGTGCAGCACTCCCTCTTTACTGACCCTCTGACAGTGCAGCACAACATCAGTACTGACCCTTTGACAGTGCAGCACTCCCTCAGTACTGACCCTCTGACAGTGCAGCACACCCTCAGTACTGACCCTTTGACAGTGCAGCACTCCCTCTGTACTGACCCTCTGACAGTGCAGCACTCCCTCAGTTCTGACCTTCTGACAGTGCAGCACTCCCTCAGTACTGACTCTCTGACAGTGCAGCGTTCCCTCAGTACTGACTCTCTGACAGTGCAGCACACCCTCAGTACTAACTCTGACAGTGCAGCACTCCCCCTTTACTGACCCTCTGGCCGTGCAGCACTCCCTCAGTACTGACTCTCTGACAGTGCAGCACACCTTCAGTACTGACCCTCTGACAGTGCAGGACTCCCTCTTTACTGACCCTCTGACAGTGCAGCACTCCCTCAATATTGACCCTCTGACAGTGCAGCACTCCTTCAGTACTGACCTTCTGAGAGTGCTGCACTCCCTCAGTGCTGACCCTCCGACAGTGCAGCACTCCCTCAGTACTGTCCCTCTGACAGTGCAACACTCGCTCAGTACTGAACCTCTGACAGTGCAGCTTTCCCCTCAGTACTGACTCTCTGACAGTGCAGCACTCCCTCAGTACTGACCCTCTGACAGTGCAGCACACCCTCAGTACTGACCCTCTGACAGTGCAGCACTCCCTCTTTACTGACCCTCTGACAGTGCAGCACTCCCTCAGTATTGACCCTCTGACAGTGCAGCACTCCTTCAGTACTGACCTTCTGAGAGTGCTGCACTCCCTCAGTGCTGACCCTCCGACAGTGCAGATCTCCCTCAGTACTGACCCTCTGACAGTGCAGCACTACCTCAGTACCGACCCTCTGACAGTGCAATACTCGCTCAGTACTGAACCTCTGACAGTGCAGCGTTCCCTCAGTGCTGACTCTCTGACAGTGCAGCACACACTCAGTACTGACTCTGGCAGTGCAGCACTCCCTCTTTACTGACCCTCTGACAGTGCAGCACAACATCAGTACTGACCCTTTGACAGTGCAGCACTCCCTCAATACTGACCCTCTGACAGTGCAGCACACCCTCAGTACTGACCCTTTGACAGTGAAGCACTCCCTCTGTACTGACCCTCTGACAGTGCAGCACTCCCTCAGTTCTGACCTTCTGACAGTGCAGCACTCCCTCAGTACTGACTCTCTGACAGTGCAGCGTTCCCTCAGTACTGACTCTCTGACAGTGCAGCACACCCTCAGTACTAACTCTGACAGTGCAGCACTCCCCCTTTACTGACCCTCTGGCCGTGCAGCACTCCCTCAGTACTGACCCTCTGCCAGTGCAGCACGGTATCCGGTAAATTTCTCGAAATCAAATCGAAGTCAGTTGATCGAAAAATTATTTCTCGAACTATCAATTGATCGAACGATAGATTGCTCGAAAAGCAGTACTTCAAGGTTCATTGCATAAAAAAGCAACTAATAAAAAAACAATTAATTGGTTCAATAAATAATATCAACAATTACAATTCATAATTTTATTAGTCTTTACAATATATAAAAAGTTTAAAATACCAACAATTACAATTCATAATTTTATTAGTCTTTACTATTTATTAAAAGTTTAAAAGATTTTAGTAAGAAAAAAATAAAGTTAAAATTCAGGATTGCCAATATATGTTGGCTACTCCATTAGTATGCAATATTGTGTGCAACACTTCTTAAATATTCTTCTACATTTCCTGTTTCGTTATATTTTGATACAATATCCTGTAATCGTTGTGCGCAGTCACGGTATTTTTTTCTTCTCACAGCTGTACTCACACCTCCCACAAATTGTTCGATTTGCAACTCGTGTAAACTTTGCTCTCGCTTTAAGCCATCTATAAACTTCCAAATCGACGGATGACAAGCACTTAGTTGATGTTGGAAACTGTTGTGCCATCCCTCAATAGAATTGTTCGTTTTCGGCAATCCTTCTTTGACGTAATCGAAACAGTTCCACATTTCATGTTTAAATATAGGAGTACGTCTACGGTTGTATACGGCCGACCAATCCACGTATCTTCAAAGTAATCCACTACTCCTTGAAGTTCATCTGGAAAAATCTCATTTTCAGTTAAAGATTCAAATGTTGCCACAACATTGGGTATCGGTATAAATGCCAATGCAGATAAGAGACGAGCTTTAAAAGCAAATTCGGCATTGGTGTCATTGGCTTTAGGCCACTTCCTTGAATTTTTCTGTAAAGGGTTTGACAAAAATGAAAAAAACACCCACGACATTTAGACATTGGAAATTCTTGTTCTATGGCCTTAACCATGGCCATTTCAAAATCAATCATTATTGTCAATGGCTGGAATATAGGGATTGTTTATTTTAAAGCCATCAGGAACTTCCTATACGTTTCTTCAGTCTTGTTAGGTAGCAGTGCATATACAAGGGGTGTAACATTACCTGATTTCACACCATGTATTGTATACAATTGAGCAAAAATCGAGGGCACAGTTTTGAATTTTCCATCAGCATACCAGCGCTCCCTCAGTACTGACCCTCCGACAGTGCAGCACTCCCTCAGTGCTCACCCTCCGACAATGCAGCACTCCCTCAGTACTGACCTCCTGACAGTGCAACACTCCCTCAGTACTGACCCTCTGACAGTGCAGCACACCATCACTACTGACCCTTTGACAGTGCAGCACTCCCTCAGCACTGACCCTCTGACAGTGCAGCACCTCCTCAGTACTGAAGATATCGAGATTCTTTTGGGTTGCAAACATTAATATACGACCATTTGTGGGACCAGAGTCATAAATAAGGAATAAATCTCCTTTGCTGGTTTTTGTAAACTCTTCAGGGATATCAAGATCGAGGTAACTAGTAGGCAAAGCATGGCCAACATTCTTTCTTGCGCGTGTATTGCGTATGGTTCTTTTCATATTTTCTACTGAAGGGAGCTTCACAGCTGCAGCACCACTTACCTCTATTGAGGCACATGATACAATATATTGCGGTGTATCTCGACTATTCATCGCATGTTCTTTCACTTTCTCCATTGCTTTAGTAGCTTCAATTCCAGCAGCGTCTCCTGCATGGTTGTGATTCCCACTTTGTTTCGTGATACTATCATCAATTGTGATAACACGCGCACAACATTTTCTTGTTGTGGACATTTCACATTTCCAATATATCTTATTGTTCACCGCTTTGTCCTTAATATATAGGTGACCATCCAAACACAATTTCTGCTTCCCTTTTTCGCTCGCTATGAAACTTATATCCATCTTGAGGGTTCGAGGTTTTCAGAATTAATAGTATTTAGTAGTGGCGTTTAACGGTTAATTATTTATTAGTTATCGTTTAAAGAGTGAATTGCTTTGAAAGAATTGGTAATTAACGTTTCAATATTTATTAGTGATCGTTTAAAGAATGAATGTCGGCTTTCGAGCAATCTGTCTTTCGATCAATTGATAGTTCGAGAAATGATTTTACGAGCAATTGACTTCGAGCAATTAGCTTTCAAGCAATTGATTTCGAGAAATTTACCTGGAACCGTGCAGCACACCCTCAGTGCTGACCCTCTGACAGTACAGCACTCCCTCAGTACTGACCCTCTGACAGTGCAGCACTCCCTCAGTACTGACCCTTTGACAGTGCAGCACACCCTCAGTACTAACCCTCTGACAGTGCAGCACTCCCTCAGTACTGACCTTCTGACAGTGCAGCACTCCCTCAGTACTGACCTTCTGACAGTGCAGCACTCCCTCAGTACTGACCTTCTGACAGTGCAGCACTCCCTCAGTACTAACTCTCTGACAGTGCAGCGTTCCCTCAGTCGTGATCCTCTGAAAGTGCAGCATACGCTCAGTACTGTCCGTCTGACAGTGCAGCAGTGTCTCAGTGATGAACCTCTGACAATGCAGCGCTCCCGCAATACTGACCCTGAGACACTGCGGCACTCCCTCAGCACTGGCCCTCTGACAGTGCAGCACTCCCTCAGTACTGACCCTCTGACTGTGCAGCACTCCCTCAGTACTGTCCCTCTGACAGTTCAGCACTCCCTCAGTATTTACCCTCTGACAGTGCAGCACTCCTTCAGTACTGAACTTCTGAGTGTGCTGCACTCCCTCAGTGCTGACCCTCCGACAGTGCAGCACTCCCTCAGTGCTGACCCCCCGACAATGCAGCACTCCCTCAGTACTGACCCTCCGACAGTGCAGCACTCCCTCAGTGCTCACCCTCCGACAATGCAGCACTCCCTCAGTACAGTACTGACCTCCTGACAGTGCAACACTCCCTCAGTACTGAACCTCTGACAGTGCAGCGTTCCCTCACTACTGACTCTCTGACAGTGCAGCACACCATCAGTACTGACTCTGACAGTGCAGCACTCCCTCTTTACTGACCCTCTGACCGTGCAGCCCTCCCTCAGTACTGACCCTCTGTCAGTGCAGCACACCCTCAGTACTGACCCTTTGACAGTGCAGCACACCCTCAGTACTATCCCTCTGACAGTGCAGCACTCCCTCAGTACTGACCTTCTGACAGTGCAGCACTCCCTCAGTACTGACTCTCTGACAGTGCAGCGTTCCCTCAGTCGTGATCCTCTGAAAGTGCAGCATACGCTCAGTACTGTCCCTCTGACAGTGCAACAGTGTCTCAGTATTGACCCTCTGACAATGCAGTGCTCCCGCAGTACTGACCCTAAGACACTGCGGCACTCCCTCAGTACTGACCCCCCAACTGTGCAGCACTCCCTCAGTGCTGAGCCTCTGACAGTGCAGCACTCCCTCAGTACTGACCCTCCAACAGTGCAGCACTCCTTCAGTACTGACCCTCTGACAGTGCAGCACTCCCTGAGTACTGACCCTCTGTCTGTGCAGCACTGCCTCAGTACTGACCCTCTGACAGTGCAGTATTCCCTCAGTACTGTCCCCCTGACAGTGCAGGACTCCTTCAGTACTGACCCTCTGACAGTGCAGCACGCCCTCATGTACTGACTCTGACAGTGTAGCACTCCCTCAGTACTGACCCTCTGACAGTGCAGCACTCCTTCAGTACTGACCCTCTGTCAGTGAAGCATTCCCTCAGTGCTGACCCCCCGACAGTGCAGGACTCCTTACTTACTGACCCTCTGACAGTGCAGCACGCCCTCATGTACTGACTCTGAGAGTGCAGCACCTCCTCAGTACTGACCCTCTGAAAGTGCAGCACTCCTTCAGTACTGACCTTCTGAGAGTGCTGCACTCCCTCAGTGCTGACCCCCCGACAGTGCAGCACTCCCTCAGTACTGACCCTCCAACAGTGCAGCACTCCCTCAGTACTGACCCTCTGACAGTGCAACACTCCCTCAGTACCGAACCTCTGACAGTGCAGCACTCCCTCAGTACTGACCCTCTGACAGTGCAGCGTTCCCTCAGTACTGACTCTCTGACAGTGCAGCACACCCTCAGTACTGACTCAGACAGTGCAGCACTCCCTCTTTACTGACCCTCTGACAGTGCAGCACACCATCACTACTGACCATTTGACAGTGCAGCACTCCCTCAGCACTGACCCTCTGACAGTGCAGCACTCCCTCTTTACTGACCCTCTGACAGTGCAGCACACCATCACTACTGACCCTTTGACAGTGCAGCCCTCCTTCAGTACTGACCTTCTGAGAATGCTGCACTCCCTCAGTGCTGACCCCCCGACAGTGCAGCACTCCCTCAGTACTGACTCTCTGACAATGCAGCACTCCCTCAGTACTGACCCTCTGACAGTGCAGCACTCCCTCAGTACTGACCATCTGACTGTGCAGCACTACCTGAGTACTGGCCTTCTGAAAGTGCTGCACTGCCTCAGTGCTGACCCCCCAACAGTGCAGCACTCCCTCAGTACTGACTCTCTGACTGTGCAGCACACCCTCAGTATTGACTCTGAAAGTGCAGTACTCCCTCAGTACTGACCCTCTGACAGTGCTGCACTCCCTCAGTGCTGACCCCCCGACAGTGCAGCACTCCCTCAGTACTGACTCTCTGACAATGCAGCACTCCCTCAGTACTGACCCTCTGACAGTGCAGCACTCCCTCAGTACTGACCATCTGACTGTGCAGCACTACCTGAGTACTGGCCTTCTGAAAGTGCTGCACTGCCTCAGTGCTGACCCCCCAACAGTGCAGCACTCCCTCAGTACTGACTCTCTGACTGTGCAGCACACCCTCAGTATTGACTCTGAAAGTGCAGTACTCCCTCAGTACTGACCCTCTGACAGTGCTGCACTCCCTCAGTGCTGACCCCCCAACAGTGCAGCACTCCCTCAGTACTGACCCTCTGACAGTGCAGCACACCATCACTACTGACCCTTTGACAGTGCAGCACTCCCTCAGCACTGACCCTCTGACAGTGCAGCACCTCCTCAGTACTGACCCTTTGATAGTGCAGCACACCCTCAGTACTGACCTTCTCACTATGCAGCACTCCCTCAGTACTGACTCTCTGACAGTGCAGCGTTCCCTCAGTCGTGATCCTCTGAAAGTGCAGCACACTCTCAGTACTGTCCCTCTGACAGTGCAGCACTCCCTCAGTACTGACCGTCTGACAGTGCAGCAGTCCCTCAGTATTGACCCTCTGACTGTGCAGCACTCCCTCAGAACCAACCCTCCGACATTGCAGCACTCACTCAGTACTGACCTTCTAACAATGCAGCAGTCCCTCAGTACTAAGCTTCTGACAGTGCAGCAGTCCTTCAGTACTGACCCTCTGTCAGTGCAGCATTCCCTCAGTACTGACCCTCTGACAGTGCAGCACTCCCTCAGTACTGACCCTCCGAAAGTACAGCGCTCCCTCAGTACTGACCCTCTGACGTGCAGCACTCCTTCAGTACTGACCCTCTGACATTGCAGCTCCTCCTCAGTACTGCCCTCTGACAGTGCAGCACTCCCTCAGTATTGACCCTCTGAAAGTTCAGCACTCCTTCAGTACTGACCTTCTGAGAATGCGGCACTCCCTCAGTGCTGACCCCCCGACAGTGCAGCACTCCCTCAGTACTGACTCTCTGACAGTGCAGCACTCCCTCAGTACTGACCCTCTGACAGTGCAGCACTCCCTCAGTACTGACCATCTGACTGTGCAGCACTACCTGAGTACTGACCTTCTGAAAGTGCTGCACTGCCTCAGTGCTGACCCCCCAACAGTGCAGCACTCCCTCAGTACTGACTCTCTGACTGTGCACCACTACCTCAGTACTGACCCTCTGACAGTGCAGCACTCCCTCTGTACTGACCATCTGACAGTGCAGCAGTGTCTCAGTACTGACCGTCTGACAGTGCAGCAGTCCCTCAGTATTGACCCTTTGACTGTGCAGCACTCCCTCAGACCTGACCCTCCGACATTGCAGCACTCCCTCAGTACTGACCTTCTAACAATGCAGCAGTCCCTCAGTACTAAGCTTCTGACAGTGCAGCAGTCCTTCAGTACTGACCCTCTGTCAGTGCAGCATTCCCTCAGTACTGACCCTCTGACAGTGCAGCACTCCCTCAGTACTGACCCTCCGAAAGTACAGCACTGCCTCAGTACTGACCCTCTGACAGTGCAGTATTCCCTCCGTACTGACCCTCTGACAGTGCGGCACTCCCTCAGTACTGACTCTCTGACAGTGCAGTACTCCCTCAGTACTGACCCTCTGACGTGCAGCACTCCTTCAGTACTGACCCTCTGACAGTGCAGCACCTCCTCAGTACTGCCCTCTGACAGTGCAGCACTCCCTCAGTATTGACCCTCTGAAAGTGCAGCACTCCTTCAGTACTGACCTTCTGAGAATGCTGCACTCCCTCAGTGCTGACCCCCCCGACAGTGCAGCACTCCCTCAGTACTGACTCTCTGACAGTGCAGCACTCCCTCAGTACTGACTCTCTGACAGTGCAGCACTCTCTCAGTACTGACTCTCTGACAGTGCAGCACTCCCTCAGTACTGACCCTCTGAAAGTGCTGCACTCCCTCAGTGCTGACCCCCCGACAGTGCAGCACTCCCTCAGTACTGACCCTCTGACAATGCAGCACTCCCTCAGTACTGACCTTCTGAGAATGCTGCACTCCCTCAGTGCTGACCCCCCGACAGTGCAGCACTCCCTCAGTACTGACTCTCTGACAGTGCAGCACTCCCTCAGTACTGACCCTCTGACAGTGCAGCACTCCCTCAGTACTGACCATCTGACTGTGCAGCACTACCTGAATACTGACCTTCTGAAAGTGCTGCACTGCCTCAGTGCTGACCCCCCAACAGTGCAGCACTCCCTCAGTGCTGACCCCCCGACAGTGCAGCACTCCCTCAGTACTGACTCTCTGACAGTGCAGCACTCCCTCAGTACTGACCCTCTGACAGTGCAGCACTCCCTCTGTACTGACCATCTGACAGTGCAGCAGTGTCTCAGTACTGACCGTCTGACAGTGCAGCAGTCCCTCAGTATTGACCCTTTGACTGTGCAGCACTCCCTCAGACCTGACCCTCCGACATTGCAGCACTCCCTCAGTACTGACCTTCTAACAATGCAGCAGTCCCTCAGTACTAAACTTCTGACAGTGCAGCAGTCCTTCAGTACTGACCCTCTGTCAGTGCAGCATTCCCTCAGTACTGACCCTCTGACAGTGCAGCACTCCCTCAGTACTGACCCTCCGAAAGTACAGCACTGCCTCAGTACTGACCCTCTGACAGTGCAGTATTCCCTCAGTACTGACCCTCTGACAGTGCGGCACTCCCTCAGTACTGACTCTCTGACAGTGCAGCACACCCTCAGTACTGACTCTGAAAGTGCAGTACTCCCTCAGTACTGACCCTCTGACGTGCAGCACTCCTTCAGTACTGACCCTCTGACAGTGCAGCACCTCCTCAGTACTGCCCTCTGACAGTGCAGCACTCCCTCAGTACTGATCCTCTGACAGTGCTGCACTCCCTCAGTACTGACCCTCTGACAGTGCAGCACTCCCTCAGTATTGACCCTCTGACAGTGCAGCACTCCTTCAGTACTGACCCTCTGACAGTGCAGCACCTCCTCAGTACTGCCCTCTGACAGTGCAGCACTCCCTCAGTATTGACCCTCTGAAAGTGCAGCACTCCCTCAGACCTGACCCTCCGACATTGCAGCACTCCCTCAGTACTGACCTTCTAACAATGCAGCAGTCCCTCAGTACCGAACCTCTGACAGTGCAGCACTCCCTCAGTACTGACCCTCTGACAGTGCAGCGTTCCCTCAGTACTGACTCTCTGACAGTGCAGCACACCCTCAGTACTGACTCAGACAGTGCAGCACTCCCTCTTTACTGACCCTCTGACAGTGCAGCACACCATCACTACTGACCATTTGACAGTGCAGCACTCCCTCAGCACTGACCCTCTGACAGTGCAGCACTCCCTCTTTACTGACCCTCTGACAGTGCAGCACACCATCACTACTGACCCTTTGACAGTGCAGCCCTCCTTCAGTACTGACCTTCTGAGAATGCTGCACTCCCTCAGTGCTGACCCCCCGACAGTGCAGCACTCCCTCAGTACTGACTCTCTGACAATGCAGCACTCCCTCAGTACTGACCCTCTGACAGTGCAGCACTCCCTCAGTACTGACCATCTGACTGTGCAGCACTACCTGAGTACTGGCCTTCTGAAAGTGCTGCACTGCCTCAGTGCTGACCCCCCAACAGTGCAGCACTCCCTCAGTACTGACTCTCTGACTGTGCAGCACACCCTCAGTATTGACTCTGAAAGTGCAGTACTCCCTCAGTACTGACCCTCTGACAGTGCTGCACTCCCTCAGTGCTGACCCCCCGACAGTGCAGCACTCCCTCAGTACTGACTCTCTGACAATGCAGCACTCCCTCAGTACTGACCCTCTGACAGTGCAGCACTCCCTCAGTACTGACCATCTGACTGTGCAGCACTACCTGAGTACTGGCCTTCTGAAAGTGCTGCACTGCCTCAGTGCTGACCCCCCAACAGTGCAGCACTCCCTCAGTACTGACTCTCTGACTGTGCAGCACACCCTCAGTATTGACTCTGAAAGTGCAGTACTCCCTCAGTACTGACCCTCTGACAGTGCTGCACTCCCTCAGTGCTGACCCCCCAACAGTGCAGCACTCCCTCAGTACTGACCCTCTGACAGTGCAGCACACCATCACTACTGACCCTTTGACAGTGCAGCACTCCCTCAGCACTGACCCTCTGACAGTGCAGCACCTCCTCAGTACTGACCCTTTGATAGTGCAGCACACCCTCAGTACTGACCTTCTCACTATGCAGCACTCCCTCAGTACTGACTCTCTGACAGTGCAGCGTTCCCTCAGTCGTGATCCTCTGAAAGTGCAGCACACTCTCAGTACTGTCCCTCTGACAGTGCAGCACTCCCTCAGTACTGACCGTCTGACAGTGCAGCAGTCCCTCAGTATTGACCCTCTGACTGTGCAGCACTCCCTCAGAACCAACCCTCCGACATTGCAGCACTCACTCAGTACTGACCTTCTAACAATGCAGCAGTCCCTCAGTACTAAGCTTCTGACAGTGCAGCAGTCCTTCAGTACTGACCCTCTGTCAGTGCAGCATTCCCTCAGTACTGACCCTCTGACAGTGCAGCACTCCCTCAGTACTGACCCTCCGAAAGTACAGCGCTCCCTCAGTACTGACCCTCTGACGTGCAGCACTCCTTCAGTACTGACCCTCTGACATTGCAGCTCCTCCTCAGTACTGCCCTCTGACAGTGCAGCACTCCCTCAGTATTGACCCTCTGAAAGTTCAGCACTCCTTCAGTACTGACCTTCTGAGAATGCGGCACTCCCTCAGTGCTGACCCCCCGACAGTGCAGCACTCCCTCAGTACTGACTCTCTGACAGTGCAGCACTCCCTCAGTACTGACCCTCTGACAGTGCAGCACTCCCTCAGTACTGACCATCTGACTGTGCAGCACTACCTGAGTACTGACCTTCTGAAAGTGCTGCACTGCCTCAGTGCTGACCCCCCAACAGTGCAGCACTCCCTCAGTACTGACTCTCTGACTGTGCACCACTACCTCAGTACTGACCCTCTGACAGTGCAGCACTCCCTCTGTACTGACCATCTGACAGTGCAGCAGTGTCTCAGTACTGACCGTCTGACAGTGCAGCAGTCCCTCAGTATTGACCCTTTGACTGTGCAGCACTCCCTCAGACCTGACCCACCGACATTGCAGCACTCCCTCAGTACTGACCTTCTAACAATGCAGCAGTCCCTCAGTACTAAGCTTCTGACAGTGCAGCAGTCCTTCAGTACTGACCCTCTGTCAGTGCAGCATTCCCTCAGTACTGACCCTCTGACAGTGCAGCACTCCCTCAGTACTGACCCTCCGAAAGTACAGCACTCCCTCAGTACTGACCCTCTGACAGTGCAGTATTCCCTCCGTACTGACCCTCTGACAGTGCGGCACTCCCTCAGTACTGACTCTCTGACAGTGCAGTACTCCCTCAGTACTGACCCTCTGACGTGCAGCACTCCTTCAGTACTGACCCTCTGACAGTGCAGCACCTCCTCAGTACTGCCCTCTGACAGTGCAGCACTCCCTCAGTATTGACCCTCTGAAAGTGCAGCACTCCTTCAGTACTGACCTTCTGAGAATGCTGCACTCCCTCAGTGCTGACCCCCCGACAGTGCAGCACTCCCTCAGTACTGACTCTCTGACAGTGCAGCACTCCCTCAGTACTGACTCTCTGACAGTGCAGCACTCTCTCAGTACTGACTCTCTGACAGTGCAGCACTCCCTCAGTACTGACCCTCTGAAAGTGCTGCACTCCCTCAGTGCTGACCCCCCGACAGTGCAGCACTCCCTCAGTACTGACCCTCTGACAATGCAGCACTCCCTCAGTACTGACCTTCTGAGAATGCTGCACTCCCTCAGTGCTGACCCCCCGACAGTGCAGCACTCCCTCAGTACTGACTCTCTGACAGTGCAGCACTCCCTCAGTACTGACCCTCTGACAGTGCAGCACTCCCTCAGTACTGACCATCTGACTGTGCAGCACTACCTGAATACTGACCTTCTGAAAGTGCTGCACTGCCTCAGTGCTGACCCCCCAACAGTGCAGCACTCCCTCAGTGCTGACCCCCCGACAGTGCAGCACTCCCTCAGTACTGACTCTCTGACAGTGCAGCACTCCCTCAGTACTGACCCTCTGACAGTGCAGCACTCCCTCTGTACTGACCATCTGACAGTGCAGCAGTGTCTCAGTACTGACCGTCTGACAGTGCAGCAGTCCCTCAGTATTGACCCTTTGACTGTGCAGCACTCCCTCAGACCTGACCCTCCGACATTGCAGCACTCCCTCAGTACTGACCTTCTAACAATGCAGCAGTCCCTCAGTACTAAACTTCTGACAGTGCAGCAGTCCTTCAGTACTGACCCTCTGTCAGTGCAGCATTCCCTCAGTACTGACCCTCTGACAGTGCAGCACTCCCTCAGTACTGACCCTCCGAAAGTACAGCACTGCCTCAGTACTGACCCTCTGACAGTGCAGTATTCCCTCAGTACTGACCCTCTGACAGTGCGGCACTCCCTCAGTACTGACTCTCTGACAGTGCAGCACACCCTCAGTACTGACTCTGAAAGTGCAGTACTCCCTCAGTACTGACCCTCTGACGTGCAGCACTCCTTCAGTACTGACCCTCTGACAGTGCAGCACCTCCTCAGTACTGCCCTCTGACAGTGCAGCACTCCCTCAGTACTGATCCTCTGACAGTGCTGCACTCCCTCAGTACTGACACTCTGACAGTGCAGCACTCCCTCAGTATTGACCCTCTGACAGTGCAGCACTCCTTCAGTACTGACCCTCTGACAGTGCAGCACCTCCTCAGTACTGCCCTCTGACAGTGCAGCACTCCCTCAGTATTGACCCTCTGAAAGTGCAGCACTCCTTCAGTACTGACCTTCTGAGAATGCTGCACTCCCTCAGTGCTGACCCCCCGACAGTGCAGCACTCCCTCTGTACTGACTCTCTGACAGTGCAGCGCTCCCTCAGTACTGACCCTCTGACAGTGCAGCACTCCCTCAGTACTGACTCTCTGACAGTGCAGCACTCCCTCAGTACTGACTCTCTGACAGTGCAGCACTCCCTCAGTACTGACCCTCTGAAAGTGCTGCACTCCCTCAGTGCTGACCCCCCGACAGTGCAGCACTCCCTCACTACTGACTCTCTGAAAATGCTGCACTCGCTCTGTACAGACCCTCTGACAGTGCAGCACTCCCTCAGTACTGACTCTCTGACAGTGCAGCACTCCCTCAGTACTGACCCTCTGAAAGTGCTGCACTCCCTCAGTGCTGACCCCCCGACAGTGCAGCACTCCCTCACTACTGACTCTCTGAAAATGCTGCACTCGCTCAGTACTGACCCTCTGACAATGCAGCACTCCCTCAGTACTGACCTCCTGATAGTGCAGCACTCGCTCAGTACTGACCCTCTGACAGTGCAGCACTCCCTCAGTACTGACCCTCTGACAGTGCAGCACTCCCTCAGTACTGACTCTCTGACAGTGCAGCACTCCCTCAGTACTGACCCTCTGACAGTGCAGCACTCCCTCAGTACTGACCCTCTGACAATGCAGCACTCCCGCAGTACTGACCTCCTGATAGTTGCAGCACTCGCTCAGTACTGACCCTCTGACAGTGCAGCACTCCCTCAGTACTGACCCTCTGACAGTGCAGCACTCGCTCAGTACTGACCCTCTGACAGTGCAGCACTCCCTCAGTACTGACCCTCTGACAGTGCAGCACTCCCTCAGTACTGACCCTCTTCTAGTTTGGCACTGCGTTTTATCCTGGATTTTGTACTTCGGCATTTGACTTGAGTGACCATTTCCTTGACTGTCAGAGTTGACTGCCTGTAAAGTACTCCAGAATATTCCCACCTGATGAAATGCTTGACTGATTCCGCACCCCAGTCATGTGTGATATTAAAACATTTTGCTGAAGTACCGCTGGTGGCCAGCAGGTGACGTGTTCTCTCCACAAACCGGTCAGTCGGGGATGAGGTTTAACGAACAAAGGAAAAGGAACAGTACAGCACAGGAACAGGCCCTTCGGCCCTCCAATCCTGTATGGTCATGATACCTCTCTTGGCCAAAACCCTCAGCACTTCTTAGTGCCGTATCCCTTTGTTCCCATCCTATCCATGTATTTGTCGAGATGCCTTTAAAACGTCATTCATGTATCTGCTTCCACAACCGCCCCTGGCAGTGCGTTTCAGCCACTCTCCATCCTCTGTATAAGAAAACGGCCTCGCACATCCACATCTCCTCTAAACCTTGCCCCATGTCCCTTAAACATATGCCCCCCCCCCCCCCCCCCCCCCCAGTGATTGATCCCTCCACCCTGGGAAAGAGTGCCTGCCCATCCACTCTATATATGCACCTCATAATCTTGTCGCCTCTGTCAGGTCACCCCTCAACCTCCGTTTTTCTAATGAAAACAGTCCAAGTTTATTCAGCCTCTCCACATAGCTAACACCCTCCAGACCTGGCAAAATCCTGGTAAACCTCCTCTGCATCCTCTCCAAAGCCTCCACATCCTCCTGGCGACCAGAATTGTGGTCTTCCTAAGGTTCTATACAACTGTAGCGAGACTTGCCAGTTTTTATACTAATTTCCCCGTCCAATGAAGGTGAGCATTCCATATGCTTTCTTGACTACTGTGTCAACTTTTGTTGCCACTTTCAAAGGTCTGTGAACCTGTACACCCAGATCTCACTGACTTTCTATATTCCTAAGAGTTTTGCCATTTCCTGAATATTTTCCCTTTGTGTTAGACCTAGCAAAATGCATTACCTCACATTTGTCTGGATTAAACTCTATTTGCCATTTCTCTGCCCAAGCCTCCAAGCTATCTATGTCCTGTTGTATCCTCTGGCAATCCACAACACCGTCCTTAGTGTCATTTGCGAACTTACTAATCAGACCGGCTACATTTTCCTCCAAATTGTTTATGTGTACGACAAACAACAAAGGTCCCCAGCATCGATTCCTGTGGAACACCACCAGTCACAACCTTCCATTCAGAAAAACACCTTCTACCTTCTGTGACCGAGCCAGTTATGTATCCATCTTGCCACCTTACCTCTGATCCCGGGTTACTTCACCTTTTGTACCAGTCTGCTATGTGACACTTTGTCAAAGGCATTACTGAAGTCCATGTAAACAATATCAACCGCCCTCCCCTCATCAATTATCTTTCTCACCTCCTCAAAAAACTCAATCAAGTTAGTGAGGCACGACCTCCCCTTCACTAAACCTTGCTGTCTATCGTTTATGAGTCCATTTGTTCATCCCTGCTACCTTTCTTTTTAAAAATACATTTAGTCCACGCAATTAATTTTTTCCGGTTAAGGGGCAATTTAACGTGGCCACTCCACCGATATTGCACATCTTTGTGTCATGGGGGCGAGACCCACACAAACACGGGGAGAATGTGCAACCTCCACACGGACAGTGACCCAGGGCTGGGATTGAACCTGGGACCTCAGCGCTGTGAGGCAGCAGTGCTAACCACTGTGCCACCGTGTTGCCTGCTGCCTTTCTTTATTTCAATAATATTTCATTAAGGTATTTGAAAATTTTTATAACAGGAACATAAACAATGACATCAACATGGTAAAAGAAACATTTCCCTCCCCCAGCCCAATCTTCACACACCTCAACCATACAACAACAATCCCCCCCCCCCCCCCCCCCCCGCACCGGAATACTGCATCTGCTGACATTTAAATTTTCCCTGAGAAAGTCGACAAACGGCTGCCACCTGATGAACCCTAACATTGACCCTCTTAAGGAAAACATTATTTTCTCGAGACTGAGAAACCCAGCCATGTCACTAACCCAGGTCTCTACACTCGGGGGCTTCGAGTCCCTCCACATTAACAAGATGCGTCTCCGGGCTACCAGGGAGGCAAAGGCCAAGACTTCGGCCTCTTTCGCCCACTGAACTCCCGGATCTTCCGACACTCCGAAGCTCGCTACCTCCGGGCTCGGCACCATCCGTGTTTTAGGTACCATGGACACTGCCTTAGCAAAGTCCTGCCAAAACCCTCTAAGCTTCGGGCATGCCCAAAACATGTGGAAATGATTTGCTGGGCTTCCCACACACCTAGCACACTGTGCTAAATCGCTGGCTTTTAATGCAGACCAAGGCAGGCCAGCAGCACGGTTCAATTCCCTGAACAGGCGCCGGAATGTGGCGACTAGGGGCTTTTCACAGTAACTTAATTGAAGCCTACTCGTGACAATAAGCGATTTTCATTTTCATTTCATTTTCATTCATTCATCCTCAACCCCGAAGAACTTACTCATCCTCGCCACTGTCATGTGTGCCCGGTGTACTTCCTTAAATTGTATCAGGCTAAGCCTGGCGCACGATGAGGAGGTATTAACCCTGCTTAGGGCATCCACCTATAGACCCGCCTCTATCTCTCCTCCTAGCTCGTCCTCCCACTTGCCCTTAAGTTCCTCCACAGGAGTTTCCTCCACCTCGGAAAGCTCCTGGTAAATATCCAATACCTTCCCCTCTGCCACCCAGGCACTGGAAACTACTCTATCCTGTATCCCCCATGGTGGCAGCAGCAGAAAGGCCGGCACCTGTTTTCTCAGGAAGTCTCGCACCTGCAAATACCTAAAACTATTCCCTCCTGCAATTTAAATTTATCCTCCAAAGCTTTCAAACTGGGAAAGCTCCCATGTATAAATAGATCCCCCATCCTTCTAATTCCTACCCTCTGCCAATCCAGAACCCGCCATCTAGCCTACCCGGTACAAACCTGTGTGTTGTACCATCAATTCACTTGTGAGACCGTGAGAGTGAGTGAACATTAGGCTTTATTAACCATTGATGCGCTTTCAATTGCACTTAAAGGCTCAAATCGGTACAAGAGAGGCTTTATTACAGTTAGATGTTTATCCTCCGACTCCAGCTGGTACAATGGCAGCTCAGGAGAACTCATACATTTTTATACGGCTCCCTGTGGGCGGAGCTAGCCGGCAGGGGCTACCGGCGAACCTGTAGTACAGGTACTGCTGTACATCCCCTAATACAGGCACACACACAATTACACAGTGGTGGATCACCACATTCACCCCCTGTTAAAAATGAGTCCGGCGGGGGTGACGTGGAACTATATACAGAATCCGTGAATTATTTACAGAGGGGAGGGGGAAAAAAAAATTAAGTATCCATCTTGCAACCCGGTCCCCGTCAGAGGTTAAGTCTGTCCGGTAGTCTGACGGTTCGTTGGGAGAGACGCAACAGTGGTGGTGACGTCTGTACAGGCGGTGTCGGCATCAACGGCATCGGTGCTGGTGGTGTTGGTGCTGGCGGTGTTGGTGCTGGCGGTGTTGGTGCTGGCCAGTGGCTGGATGACTCCGGGAACGTACCAAAATCTTCCTTGTCCTCTAGTGTGAGCAGGGGAAGGAGGGATGGACCTGGTGGGGCTGATGCTGGGAGCGCCGGGGGAGGGGAGGGTGGCATGTGGGTGGGGAGGTGTGTGGGAGTGGGATCGGCACCCGAGGGAGCCAGGTCCCTGAGCGAGACCGTATCCTGGTGGCCGTCGGGGAACTCCACGTAGGCATACTGGGGGTTTGCGTGGAGCAGGCGTACCCTGTCCACCAAGGGGTCCGCCTTGTGGAGTCGGACATGCCTACGTAGTAGAACCGGCCCTGGAGCTGCGAGCCAAGTCGGGAGCGACACCCCGGATGTAGACTTCCTAGAGAAGGTAAAAACAGGTTCATGGGGTGTGTTATTCGTGGCAGTGCACAGTAGAGACTGGATGGAGTGCAATGCATCAGGGAGGACCTGCTGCCAGCGAGCAGCTGGGAGGTTCCTGGACCGTAGGGCCAGCTGGACGGCCCTCCAAACCGTCCCATTCTCTCTCTCTACCTGCCCGCTTCCCCGGGGGTTGTAGCTGGTCGTCCTGCTGGAGGCGATACCCCTGCTGAGCAGGAACTGACACAGCTCATCACTCATGAATGAGGAGCCCCTGCCACTGTGGATGTAGGCAGGGAAACCGAACAGAGCGAATATGGAATCGAGGGCCTTGATGACGGTGGCAGACGTTATATCCGGGCATGGGATGGCGAAGGGGAACCTAGAGAATTCATCGACCACACTAAGGATGTATGTGTTGCGGTCGGTGGAGGGGAAGGGCCCTTTGAAATCCACACTGAGGCGTTCAAAGGGGCGGGGCGCTTTCACCAGGCACGCGCGGTCTGGCCGGTAGAAGTGCGGCTTGCACAGGCCTGGCAGTCTCTGGTGACTGTCCGTACTTCCTCGACGGAGTAGGGCAGATTGTGGGCTTTGACTAGGTGGTACAACCGAGTGACCCCCAGATGGCAAAGGCGGATGTGCAGGGCACGGAGCTGGTCCACTTGTGCGCTGGCACATGTACCTCGGGAGAGGGCGTCTGGAGGGCTCGTTGAGCTTGCCAGGGCAATACAACATCTCGTAATTATAGGTGGAGAGCTCGATTCTCCACCTAAAGATTTTATCGTTTTTGATCTTGCCCCGCTGAGTGTTGTTAAACATGAAGGCTATCGACCGTTGGTCAGTGAGGAGAGTGAATCTCCTGCCGGCCAGGTAATGCCTCCAGTGCCGCACAGCTTCAACGATTGTCTGGGCCTCCTTTTCAACAGACGAATGTCGAATTTTGGAGGCATGGAGGGTGCGGGAAAAGAATGCCACGGGTCTGCCTGCCTGGTTTAGAGTGGCGGCAAGGGCGACATCTGAAGCGTCGCTCTCTACTTGGAAGGGCAGTGTCTTGTCTACTGCGTGCATCCCGGCCTTGGCTATGTCTGAGCGAATACGGGCGAAGGCCTGTTGTGCCTCAGCCGTGAGGGGAAATTGAATGGACTGTATCAGTGGGCGGGCCTTGTCTGCATATTGTGGGACCCACTGGGCGTAGTAGGAGAAGAACCCCAGGCAGCGTTTGAGGGCCTTGGGGCAGTGGGGAAGGGGGAGCTCCATGAGGGGGCGCATGCGGTCGGGATCGTGCCCCAGGAGTCCGTTTTGGACTACGTAGCCGAGGATGGCCAAGCGGTTAGTGCTGAACACACACTTCTCCTTATTGTAAGTGAGGTTGAGGAGAGATGCGGTGTGGAGAAATTTTGCAAGGTTGGTGTCATGGTCCTGCTGGTCATGGCCGCAGATGGTGACATTGTCTAAGTACGGAAACGTGGCCCGCAGTCCGTACCGGTCAACCATTTGGTCCATTTCTCTTTGGAATACCGAGACCCCTTTAGTGACGCCGAAGGGAACCCTAAGAAATTGATAGAGGCGACCGTCTGCCTCGAAGGCAGTGTAGGGACGGTCCGATTTACGGATGGGGAGCTGGTGGTATGCAGATTTAAGGTCAATCGTTGAGAAGACCCGGTACTGTGCAATCTGATTGACCATATCAGATATGCGAGGGAGGGGGTACGCGTCGAGCTGCGTGTACCAGTTGATGGTCTGGCTGTAGTCCACGACCATCCTGTGTTTCTCCCCAGTTTTAACCACCACCACTTGGGCTCTCCAGGGACTGTTGCTGGCCTCGATAATACCCTCCCGAAGCAGCCGCTGGACTTCGGACCTGATAAAGGTCTTGTCCTGGGTGCTGTACCGTCTGCTCCTGGTGGCGATGGGCTTGCAATCTGCAGTCAGATTGGCAAAGAGGGAGGGAGGGTCAACCTTGAGGGTTGTGACACCACAAACGGTGAGTGGGGGTAGGGGCCCACCGAATTTGAGGGTGAGGCTCTGGAGGTTACATTGGAAATCCAGGCCCAGTAATAGTGTAGCACAGAGGTTGGGGAGAACGTACAGGCGGAAACCGCTGAATTCAACGCCTTGTACAGTGAGGTTGACCAGACAGAAACCCCGGATTGGGACAGAGTGGGATCCGGAAGCCAGGGAGATCTGCTGGTTGGCGGGATGGACCACGAGGGAGCAGCGCCTTACCGTGTCCTAGTGGATGAAGCTATCGGTGCTTCCGGAGTCTAGGTGGCAGGAGGTCGCGTGGCCGTTGATGAGCACCGTCGTCGAAGCGGTAGCCAGGTTGTGAGGACGGGACTGGTCCAGCGTCATGGAGGCGAGCAGCGGGCGATCGTTCAAGGAGTCCGACGAGGAGCGGCAGCGACCCGGGTCCCGCGGTCCAGTCCCAAGGGGAGGACAAAATGGCGGCCTCCGAAGTACCTGTGGGGGAGAAGATGGCGGTGCCCATGCAGCGCACGTTGCGGGCGCGGGGCAAGATAGCGGCGCCCATGGTGCGCACGTTGTGGGGGCGGGGCAAGATCAAGATGGCGGCGCCCACTGGCCGCACGTGGACCTGGGGGGGAAGATGGCGGCGCCTATGGTGCGCATGCTGTGGGGGTGGCGCAAGATGGCGGCGCCCATGGGCCGCTCGTGGACCTGGGGGGAGAAGATGGCGGCGCCCACTGGTCGCACGTGGACCTGGGGGGAGAAGATGGCGCCGCCCACTGGTCGCACATGGCCCTGGGGGCAGAGGATGGCGGCACCCATTGTGCGATCGGCTGAGGGAAGGGAGAGAAGTCAGGTTCGAAAGCGGTAACTGCGCGGGCAAGACACACCGCCGCAAAGTGGCCCTTCTTGCCACAGGATTTATAGGTGGCAGCGCGGGCCGGGCAGCGCTAGCAGGGGTGCTTCTGTTGGCCACAGAAGTAGCAGCGGGGACCCCCAGAGTGCGCGGGGTGGCGAGCAGTGCAGGCATATTGTGCGGGAGCGGGAGGGGGTGTCGGTTGCAGGGTCCACGAGGGGTAGGATGGGTGGGCCGCGCGGCGAGCGGGGTAGGACTGTACATTACGAGAAGTGACCGTCATGGAGAGCGCTAAAGTTTTTGTCACCGTTAGGTCGAGCGCGGCCCCTTCCAGCAGTCGTTGCCGGATGGTGTCCGATGCAATCCCCGTCACGAATGCATCACGCATGAGGAGACAGTCACAGTCCCGTACTAGAGGGATAAGGGCCCGCCAGAAGTCTTCAATCGACTCACCAGGTAGTTGTACGCGAGTGGCGAGTACATGCCTTGCAAACAGAGTGTTCGTCTTCTGGACGTAATTTTCTTTAAGGAGTACCATGGCGCCTGCGTAATTCGATGCGTCCTGTATCAGTGGGAACATGCTGGAGCTCAACCTTGAGTAGAGAAGTTGAATTTTCTGAGCTTCTGTTGGTTCGGGATTCGCTGAGTTGATATAGGCCTCGAAGCAAGCCAGCCAGTGATTAAAATCTTTTCTGGCGTTTGGCAATTGCGGATCCAGCTGCAAGCGATCTGGTTTTATCCTGATGTCCATGATGCGGAAAATCTCACTGTGATACATTGATGCGCTACCAATTGCACTTAAAGACTCAAATCGGTACAAGAGAGGCTTTATTACAGTGAGATGTT